>NC_079412.1:11573897-11804443 GCF_026213295.1 Gadus chalcogrammus
TTGACTTCCAAGGAAGTTGAGCTACACAGTAGCCAAGTGAGCTTACCGTATCTGGTCTAATGGTACGGAGGAAATGTCTGTGTAACTACAAATGTAATTCACACTACAAATTGTGTGAATGTACTATAGGTACATTTGATAACAAATCAACCCCAAATTAAAGGCGCATGGCACGAAGCTCAAGCCATCAGACCCATCATATGGTTTGAATAATAGCAAGAGATGTGAGATTAGATGGAGAGAGACAGAGACATAAAGAGAGAGACAGAGACGCAGAGAATGTTTGGCCATGTCATGCACATTTACTAAAGCTAACACAGCCCTTTGTCTCGAATTGTGTGGCTAGAGAGAGAGGGAGCGATGGTGGGAGACGGAGAGACAGAGACACAGAGAGAGAAATGAGAGTACAATACAAATGTACACAGATGGTATTTGTCAGGAGGGCGTGGGGACAGCTGGTGTGAGTGGTGACCTTGGGGGACAAACTGGTTGAGAGATGTGAAGAGTAGAGCGAACGCTGATGGGCCGGGCCCTCAGCCTCAGCCACACTCCTCCATTAATCAGCCGAGGGGCCGTACTCTGCAGGGGCCCCTGTAAGATGGATGGCTGCACAGCAGCACATTGTGCGGCTGTGCTGCCGGTGTCTATGTGAATCATACGGTGGTGGTCGTTGTGGGGGGGGGGGGGGGGGGGGGCATGACTGGTTTCAAAGTGATGTGACAGATTAAACTCCCACCAATAATAAATGGTCTCTCTCTCTCTCTCTCTGGCTCTCTGGCTCTCTGGCTCTATCTCTCTAATGGTCAACCACATGACCACATCGTGACAACATGGTCGTGACAAAATGGTCACATCATAGCAACATGGTCAAATCGTGACAACATGGTCATATCGTGCCATCATGGTATATCCTCGCCCCTCTAGGTTGTGTGTGTCTCCGAGGACACACTGGCCTGAGGAGGAGGGCTGCATGCTGGGAGCTGTAGAGATGACAGGCCCAGCCTGCTGCTAACACAGTGCTAATTGTGTCTGTTCTGGGACTCACGGCATCTGGCCAGCATGAGATGGCAGAGAGACATCACCTTACCCTGCTGTTGCCAGCTGAAGCCCTTAAATCCAGAAGGTTGCAAGGCAGTTATGTACTGTGTAGATGGCGTGTTTGATATTTTTCCACAGAGGATGGCCATAAAAAATAATCAATCTGTGTCTCTCTCCATTTCTCTCTGCGTGCGTGTGTGTGGGTGAATCCTCTGAGACCATCTCTCAGAAAAGTGCACAGATTTGTTTCTGGCGAAATGGTAAATATCAAGCTAGTCAAGCTAATTGCATCTCAACACAAACACACTCACAGATCAATGCACCACCACATTCTTTCAGCCTTTGTGTGATTGTGTGTTTTCCTTTTCCACTCTCATGTTCATGCTAAACTGTTAAATCCAATGTGAAGAATTGGGAAGAATTTACCGAGACGATTTTATTTTAGTTCAAATAATGGCAGCAATCTAGGCCAATCTCTAGCTACAATATATTTAAGTTATGAGTCATCTATTCTAAAGTATCCCTTTAGACATGATATTTTACCATATTTCATAGCATTCACTTTTAGGTTCAGGTTAAATGTAAATCTGACCAAATAAAGCAATTAAACAATCCAACACGATCCGATCACAAATAACTCCTACCATAGACCAAAGAAGGAACCTTATCACAAAACATGGGTTTACTGTTATTTCATAGACGTTGAGCCAATCCTTTTGCAGTAACTTGCTTAGAGCACCCTCTACTGTTCAAGTCAAGTGTTTTACTTGAAATGTTTATAAGAGATCACTTACATTTATTTGTGAATGACCTGCCAATGATTACTTCAGCGCAATGTATTAATTAAATTTTGCTTTATTTATTTAGAAAATATTGTGAATACGATGATGGTAATGACGATATAAGATATATTGATAAAGCTATCCAAACACTAATCTGTGTGTGTGTGTGTGTGTGTGTGTGTGTGTGTGTGTGTGTGTGTGTGTGTGTGTGTGTGTGTGTGTGTGTGTGTGTGTGTGTGTGTGTGTGTGTGTGTGTGTGTGTGTGTGTGTGTGTGTGTGTGTGTGTGTGTGTGTGTGTGTGTGTGTGTGTGTGTGTGTGTGTGTGTGTGTGTGTGTGTGTGTGTGTGTGTATCCTGTTGTTTGAAAGGGAGGGAACAAAGGTGGGAGGGAGTCTGTGATGCAGGGAGGTGGGAGAAGGCAGGAGGGACCCAGGCAAGTAGGGAGGCTGAAGTCAGGGTTGCCACGGAAACCATTATATTTTCCTCCCCTATGATTGGTGCTGCTGGAGTGAGCCAGTATCTGCTCTTTCTGTCATTATCCAACACCTCAGACTTGGGTGCAGTCACAAGACACAAGGATCAAAACACACACACACACACACACACACACACACACACACACACACACACACACACACACACACACACACACACACACACACACACACACACACACACACACACACACACACACACACACACACACACACACACACACACACACACACACACACACACACACACACACACACACACACACACAGAAGAGATGAATGGAGGGTGCTAAAGAGAAACAGATAAAGAAAACCTCAGAGCATTTCATATTTATTTTAGAAATATGAATGGTAATGCACATGTTACCAAATACATGTGCATTATTTTCAGATTCTGATGAAACACATCATAATAGTTGTCCTGGTGCTGTTACAAACAAGGCTCCAGAATAAACCATTAAAGGGTTTTGTAAGGTACCGTCTTTGTCTCTGAAAGTCATATGAGAAGCAAGAATGTCCTCGTGACCAGCTTACACCCCAGGTCTAGTAAGCAAGCTACAAATGTAAAATGCATGTCCTAATGAAAAGCATCTACTGCAAAGACTTTTATCCTCATAAATTTATATTTGGAAATGTTTATGAGAATGAGGCTTATTTTTCTCGAAATGCATACATTTCACAGGGTTTTGTAGATGAGTGAAATTATGTTCTCATGAATTCCTTTTTCATACGTAATCTAACCATGGTCCTTGACATGGATCCACGAAGACAATGGAGCTCGTAGGTTCTTGTAATGCCATATCAGGGACTGGATATCATAATGTTTAGATTATTGTCTCCCTTCAAAAGAAGCATGTCAGCCACAGTGGACTACACATCAGGAAACCAAAGGGGTGATGGACGGCCATGTCTCCTTCACACACTCCTCTGGATCAACTGTGTTAGTGTGAAACTGTTCAACCCTTGCAGTATCTCGGTAAATAGGCCTTATGTCATCTGACAAATGTTTGCTGTTCTTATAAATCATGCATCTTCCAAAAGCACGCGTTTTTAAATCACAATTTAAGGTAAACACATTTTCAAGAATTAATTTCACTAGTTTGTATTAGTTTGTAGTCAAATGTTATCTAAAATGTGACAAATTCTCACATGTGTTGCTGGGTCTTACAGTAATGAGTGCGAAGTATGATGACACAATACCTGCCTCTGTAGAACTTTGATGAGCAGTGTTGTGGTTCTTCACAAAACATAAAGCCACATTGTATGAAGTTGCTTTTTTGCATACAACTCCCTCTCCTAGTGAAATCATCATATAAGTGCTTCTTCAAATTTGATGTTAAAATTGATGATTTCACCAGTCCATTCACACATGCATAGATACAAGGAGCACATTTCCACTATTATGGGTATTTCTTGAATACAAATTGTTAGTATTTTCTGACCTGAACCCAGAGTAGCGGTAAAGCACAATCAAGGAAAGGATGAGCAGAAAGAAAAGAGAGTGAGAGAGCTAGAGAGAAAGAGAGGGAGAGAGACACAGAGAGACCTAGAACGACTGAGACCCAACGACAGGGAGAGGGGTTGACGGAGAGCGAGAGTGATCCTCCTCCACTCCTCCAGTGGCCCAGGGGCTGTGAGGCACTAAGACCCAGTAGACGGCATCCAGCCTGGCTGCTGCCTGCCTCCCCGCGCCTGCTGTCTGCTCGCCGCTGCTCTGCATTAGCCCTGAGCGCATACCGGAGCCAGTACACACGTGTGCGTGTAGGTGTGTGTGTGTGTGTGTGTGTGTGTGTGTGAGAGTGTGTGTGTGAGTAAGTGACAAGAGTGCATGTGTGTTTGGTTTGTGCCTGGGTGCATCCATGTGTGTGTGTCTGTGTGTCTGTGTGTCTATGTGTACGTAGGTTTGTGTGTGTGTGTGTGTGTGTGTGTGTGTGTGTGTGTGTGTGTGTGTGTGTGTGTGTGTGTGTGTGTGTGTGTGTGTGTGTGTGTGTGTGTGTGTGTGTGTGTGCGTGTGTTTTCTGTGCATCGGTAGGCTGGGAAGGCAGGGAGCTCTCGTCTCTTCTTTCCATTCGATTTGGTCTGCGCTCGGCCACCTGCATTGAGGACTGGGCTGGAAGAGACGTGCGACTGTGTGTGTGTCTGTGTGTACCGGTAGACATGGGAAGAGATGAGTGTGGGGGATAGAGGTGGGTAGGGGGTGCGGGGGGGGGAGCCGATGAAGAGATGAAAGGGCCAGGTGAGGAGGAGACACAGGAACGTCTCTCCCTTTAGTTCTCTCTGTCTCTCTCTATTTCTCTCTCTCTCTCTTTCGCTCTCTCTCTCTCTCTCTCTCTCTCTCTCTCTGTGACGTGTCTGAGACTGTGTGTGTGGGAGAGAGAGTGAAGAAGAGCAAGAGAGATAGAGAGAGAGAGAGGGAGAGGGAGAGTGCAAGAGACAGAGAGAGAGAGAGAGCATAACAGTGCCACTCCAGCAGACTGTCAACCCTGGCCGGTGAGAAAGCAGCAACCCCACACCAAAACAGGGTAAGTCCTTCTTTATCATTGGCCTGTCTTCACCCACATACCGGGGTGAGCCAGAGTCAGACGGATTCAGGAGCAGAGCAGAAATCACTTAGCCATGTTTGATGGATTGGTGAAAAGTTAGCAGGGTGTGAAATGTGTGACGGGAATGTGGGTATTCGCTCTCTAAAAGCAAAGGGTTATATCATCGGCACATGGTAGCACAGGGAATAGTCAACTACGGTGAGAGGTTGTGCCTCATCTTAATGACAATGGTCTTTTTGTTATGGGTTAGGGTTGGTCGTTCCCTCGGCCTTGCGTTGTTATAGGACACACTTTGAGTAGCACACAGTGCAAGAGGTCCGTCCTCGTTGGCTGCCCGGGGAAAAGGTGCACCGCAATGAAGGACATTCGAACAACAGGCTAATTCTCTTTTCCTAGTAAACACAGAGTCATGTGCATAAGATAGGGCTGATAGTCATATGGTGTCCCACCGGTGGCCAACGGGATTCTTCTGTGGACTTAATTGACAGCTTGGCGTGAGTAATGATTATTGTTATGTCATTATTTCTTATAATATTGATATTATAAGTCGTTATTGTTATTGATATTATGATTACTATTTTTACGATTACTCTTATTCCCAGATATATTTTCATATGCTGATGATATGATTGCTGACGAGACCAATCTCAGACTAACCCTAAACCTGAGAATGTATCCGTAAACTAGACAGTACTGACTGTGGCCAGGGGTCTCTGGGGAGGGGTTCTTTCAACCCACAACTGTGACTCCATCATTGAAGAGACGCATCCTCTGGGGTCCTCAAGTGGGTTAAGGTGACTGTCCGAACAAGTACGCGCTCGCACCGTTTCCGAAGGGGGAAAAAAAACGAGACTCACTGCAGCCACATATATCCTTGTCGTCTGCTGTCATCCTTGATAAATGGAAAAACTTGCGAATGCAGGTGTGTGGCGCGTGGAAATGTACTGCTGGCTGTGGCGGCTGGGGCAGTGTGTGGGGTTGCGTCCAGGTGAGGTTGTGACAGTAAACAAAGTACGAGGCCTCCTCGTGGTTGTTGTTGTAACGCTCTTTGGAAAGCATATGTACAATACAAGAAGTCCTCCCCCAGAGCTCAGCCCTGAAGGCCCTTCTTTACATACCGGCCTCAGAGGGTAACCTAATGTACACAATGGATCTCTGCCACTGCTTTTCTTCTGACTCAAAAAGCCTCATGAAGGAAGGATACTATTTTAAGTTTTTAGATTTTTTTTCCTGTGCTATCCTTTGGTTATTGTGTATACAACTATCAGTGGAATCCTGTGGAAGATTCACAGGGAACATTTGGGATGGTTGAGAACGATGTTAAAGTCCTGGTATTGGTTTAAAATACATAAAAGCTCTCTCCGTGGTAGAACATCCCCAGCTGATTTTCCCTCATCGCTTGGCTCCCAGTCAGTGTTCAGCAGGGCATATGGTGCTTTTAGCTTCCCCCTAGGGGCACTGGCTGTCCTGAAAACACACATCTGAAGATGCAGATGTCAAAAATGCAGCAAATAAAGAGGTCTAGCATACTTCAATATATATCAACCAAGTTTCACAGTGGGCCACAGAATAACAAAGAGCTAATTAAAGAGTGTGTTTAGTTAACATGCATGCCTACAGGTTTCAGGATTGAGGACTTCGGTGAAGTTTTCCCAAGAGATCTCTGTAGGACTATTGAAGACGAAAGTGCATTTGCTGCAAGTTCTTGAACGTTGACGGGACGAGCAAATATCAAGGTTTCCTAATCAAACCAAATCTAGCCGTACTTTCCTTCTGTTCCAGGTTACCTGTCTCCCATTGAAGAGGATGCCGGCATGTTGCATCCAATCCAATCCAAGGAATTGGTGTTGACTTCTCTCTAAAACCACACACCGACATCAGCCCCTGCCCTGGTGTGAAATGCTACAACTGCCATGACACACGCACGCACTCCCTGAGCTCCTCCGCGACACCCTACGGCAGGGGAGGATGGGAGATGGGCCCCTGAACGTCAGCGGCCTCTCTCCTCCTCGTCCTGTCCTCTCATGGAGCACTCGGCCTCGACCAGCGCCTTGTGGAACGCCTCATGGAGCCCCGACCAGCTCCACCCCAACGTCTCCAACGTGACCCTCCCCAGCAGGGGTCCCCCGGCCGGGGTGGACCCCAGCCGCGCCCTGGCGCTGGTGGCCATGCTCCTCATGGTGGTGCTGGCCGTCGTGGGGAACCTGGCCGTGATGGCCGTCATCACCAAGACGCCGCAGCTGCGCAAGTTTGTCTTTGTGTTCCACCTGTGTCTGGTGGACCTGCTGGCCGCGCTGGTGCTGATGCCCCTGGGCATGCTGTCGGACGAGGCGCTGTCCGACGAGGCGCTGTGCCGGAGCTACCTCTGCCTGAGCGTGTGTCTGGTGAGCGCCGCCATCCTCACCATCTCCGCCATCAACGTGGAGCGCTACTACTACATCGTGCACCCCATGCGCCACGCGGCGAGGATGACCGCCGGCGTGGTGTCCACGGTGCTGGTGGCCGTCTGGGTCAAAGCCCTCGTCATGTCGGCGCTGCCGCTGCTGGGCTGGCTGCTCCAGGGGGACCGGAGGGCGGGGCACCCGGCGGGCCTCGGCTCGGGACACAGGCACTGCTCCCTGCACTGGGCGGGGGGCGGGACCACGCGGCTGCTGTTCATGGTCTTCTTCACCTGCATCTACCTCCTGTGTCCCATGCTGGTCATCCTGGTGGTCTACTGCAACATGTTCAAGGTGGCCCGGGTGGCGACCATGCAGCAGGGGCCCCTTCCCACCTGGATGGACACCCCGCGGCCCCAGCGCTCCGACTCCGTCAGCACCCACTCCACGCTGGCTGTCAGCCTGGGCGGGGCCGGCGCTCGCAGCACCCCGCACAGGAACTTCAGCGGCGGGAAGGCGGCCGTGGTC
The DNA here is from genome assembly GCF_026213295.1 of Gadus chalcogrammus. Lineage (NCBI taxonomy): Eukaryota > Metazoa > Chordata > Actinopteri > Gadiformes > Gadidae > Gadus > Gadus chalcogrammus. The sequence goes on from NC_079412.1 coordinate 11,581,660, forward strand.
CTGGTGGCGGTGGGGGGGCAGTTCCTCTTCTGCTGGCTGCCGTACTTCTCCTTCCACCTGTACTCGGCGCTGGTGTCCAGCTCGCCGGCCTCTCTGGCCCGGCTTGAGGGCGTGGTCACGTGGATGGGCTATTTCTGCTTCACCTCCAACCCCTTCTTCTACGGCTGCCTGAACCGACAGATCCGCCAGGAGCTGGGGCGGCACCTGGCCTGCCTGTTCAAGAGGGCCAGCCTGAGCGAGGCCGAGCAGCTGCCCAGCCGCGAGGCCTCGATCGAGGAGAACTTCCTGCAGTTCCTCCAGGGCACAGGCTGCAATCTGGCACACGGCGACGACTCGCAGGGCAGAAGCAGCCCGCAGGAGCCCGCGAGCGAAGGCCCTCCGGACACGGCGACCGAGCAGAATATGCCAGCTGACTTCCACATCCCCGGGCAGATCCTAGAGGAGACCTCAGAGTTCATAGAGCGAAATGTATCGGAGAAGTGCTGCAAGACTGCGGCTGATCTGTAGCCTCTGATGTGCCCGAGACGAGGCCGAAAATAAAAACTATATTTGCCTTTTTTATTGAACAAAACAAACATGCCATTTGTTCATATGATCATCAGTGCTACTAAAGATAAAGAGGTATTCAGCTGACTATGAAACACTATGTTCTTTGAAGAATAATGGCTGAAGGGGCAACCTACCGAAAACAAAGCTGATATTATTTATACCATCTGATTTTATTTTATTTTATTGCGGACATTCTGAATTGTCCCCTTTTAAGAATATGTTTTTTACTCGTTATCACTTGTTTTGCTCAATATACTTCCTCAGCAATTGAGGTGCAGTGCAAGGATGTAGAGTAGAGCAAATGCTTTGCCTCCATAAAGACACATTGATATGAAGAAGGACAGGTCAAGGTAAGAGTCTGGACGAAATCTAAATCAATTACAGAAGGTTTTCGTAAGTTGGATGCAATAAGACTCAATGCATAAAAGTAATCTTCCTTACCATTTACAACTCCTGACATAGTAAGAACAAGAAGAGTTGGGCATAGTTGAGCTTAGTTATCCTGTTTTCTTACACTGCCATACTTTGCTGTTTAAAGTAGTTTAGCTTTTGTTTCTTTAATGTATCGAATAGACATGGTATATGACAATCTTTGCTACAGCATACTTTTATTTATTTAACAGACTAAACCCCAGGACAATCACATTTTTGAGACTGTAGTTGCTACTCAAATTAATTGCCTTTTTATCAACCGATGATCCTTCCGGGTGAATTTTAAATTCAGGTTTCAAATTGCTATGTTGAGATGACGCAGATGTCATTAGGGTAAAGGTTAACGGACAGTGGTTCGGTATATGGGCCTAGACAAAGACAAAAGGAGCTATTTGGGTGTGCAATGGATCAGCAATTAATCTATTTGCATTAAAAATGTACTTTTTCCTTGGTTTCAAAGATGAATGCACATTTTTCTATGTCAAACAGATGCCACGAGGAAACACTGGATGTTGATTATTTTCTAATCTCACTCAGTTTCGAAAAATACAGTGTTAATAAAATAATTTCATCAGTTGCTGCTCTTAACGGTATTCGTAATAAACAGGCTCACATGCCGATGTATTTATAACCCTTTTTATCATGTTTATCCGAGTGTGGACTGGGGACCTTCAAACACATAATCACTTCATTATGTGACCGCCAAAGGGGTTAAGCAATGTCATTTCATTAAAGGTTTCATTATTACATATACATCATGTTCCTTAATGTTGGTTAAAACAGTCTGTGTGTTTGGCTGAATGGGATTGTGTGGTTTCCTGACTGGGACCACTCGGTCTCCCCCTGATGGCAGTGCTGTTTACAGGTAAATCTTGTTCACCGCCGCACCCAGGGTGGTACGTGAGTGTGCCAGTGTGTTTTGCCATAAACAAGGGCAGCCTGTTGTGGCTACAAAGCACACAGGCGAGACAATGCTTACACATGGCAACGTTTACCTTTGGCCTGATTGAGCCACAAATGGGGGACATCACTGATACTTTCCTCTCAGGTGGATTTCCATCGCCTAGCTCCCATTAAGCCCACACTGGGAAATAAAGACGACAGAAGTTGGGGGGGGGGGGTGAAACACATGCAACGTTCTGATGTTTGTAATACCTTTTTGTCTTTTATTCCTGAGAGAATCTTTTTTCTTGACTTTTCGTTCTGTGTTGGAGTGTGTCTTTGGGGCAGCGGATCCGAGGGAGGTCTTAAACTGTGATGGCAGTCTGTAATGAAAGGCTACTCAGTCAGGGAATGCTTAATGTTCCTAATGTGGTTCGAAAGGAAGCACAGAGAGTCCACCAGGCCCGACTCTGCTGTTCTTTTTTTCTTTGATACATTTTTATCTCCCTCAGACCACAAGGTGAAAACACGGTACTGGTGTGCAGAAAACCGTTCAACTGGCAATCTCGAGGATAGATTTCGTTCTCTTTGGCGACACCTATTGCGTGGAGCGGTAATTGCAGGTTTGTTTTTGACAGCCCCGGAGACCAAAACGGTGTCCCCTCTGTGAAGTCTGTCCGTTTGCGGTTGATTTAGGGGCAACGCTAGCAGAAGAATCCTCATGCCGCCTCACACGCAATTAATTCTAGAACGAACGAGGCTGTATTTTATTTAGTAACTCCACTTATTCACTTACCCTTAATCCTGGTTCAACGTTACAGCACGCGTTGCACGTAGGCCCGTTGAATCCACCCGCCCTTGTCCACTCTCGCCCAAACCATAATGGATATTCCGCCAGTTGTAGGCTTAGCGTTATACTGCATTTTTTTCAAAGGGTTTAATAAACCCACTCAGGTTGTAATGTTCATCCTGAGTAATATTAAACCATGCAATCCTGCTCTCGACATGACCCTCTACGACACACATTATTTAAACATTCAATTATCTCTATATTATTTACCCAAGTAATGAATGGCAGCCTACTTGAAGTTCTGAGTAACATTGAAGGATTGATTTCGTTCTCTTTGGCGACACCTATTGCATGGAGCGGTAATTGCAGGTTTGTTTTTGACAGCCCCGGAGACCCAAACGGTGTCCCCTCTGTGAAGTCTGTCCGTTTGCGGTTGATTTAGGGGCAACGCTAGCAGAATAATCCTCATGCCGCCTCACACGCAATTAATTCTAGAACGAGGCTGTATTTTATTTAGTAACTCCACTTATTCACTTACCCTTAACCTTAATCCTGGTTCAACGTTACTGCACGCGTCGCACGTAGGCCCGTTGAATCCACCCCCCCTTGTTGGAGGCTTAGCGTTATACTGCATTTTAAAAATCATCAGGAATACCAGCAGGCTCATACAAAGAGCTAGGAAAGCTTAACCTTTGGACAAATTAATTGAAAATTAGTTGTTGTATACTTACACTTCTATTCAGAGATGTTGGCATTGCATAAAAACTTACCTTGCTGAATGTATTAATATTTTCCTTCGTTGATAAGCACACCTTTGTTGATAAATCATTTTACGTACATTAACGCCAACAAACCATGAATGTATGTTCTTGCAACTAATGCACTGCTGCAATGCATTGTGGGTGATATACACCTGGAGTGACCATCGTTGTTGACTCGCTCCTTCTGCACAGAAGATCTCAGGGTTGATTTCACCAATTTTTTTCAAATAAATGACAGTAATGATGGTGGCGGGGATTCCCCTGAGGGCATGATGAACGACTAATGAAACGCAGCCTGGGACTGTTGCCTTTTCCTCGCCTGCCCTCTCTGACAGAACCACCACGGCCCGGTTATGATAAAGGCATCACTTACTGTGTACCGCTTAATCCAGTGTCATCCAGCTCATAATATTCACAATCCTGCAAATGCAAGGGCTTTCATCAGTGGGCCACAGACTCAACACACAACATTGTGTTGCTTCATCCGGCATTAGATAGTGACCTGACAGATGTTTATTTACATGAAAATCCTCTTCAAGATTATAACTTTTAATAATCGTGAAGCATATACCCTTTCCTCAATTTCAATGCATTTGTGTGGGTGTTTGTGTTCATGCGGTCCGTGCACACTTGCATCATTCTCACTTGCCTGTGCCTGTGTGTGTGTGTGTTTGTGTGTGTGGTCCGTTTCACACATGTATGCCACAATATGCATGCACACGTTTATCCTTGTCTGTGTGTATGTCTGTGTGTGTGTGTGTGTGTGTGTGTGTGTGTGTGTGTGTGTGTGTGTGTGTGTGTGTGTGTGTGTGTGTGTGTGTGTGTGTGTGTGTGTGTGTGTGTGTGTGTGTGTGTGTGTGTTTGTGTGTGTGTGTGTGTGTGGGGGGGGGGGGGGGGGGGCATGCTATGAAATGGAGATTCACAGAAATAAAGCCCTGGGAAAGATGAAAGAGGCCTGACATTTTGAAGTAGGCCGACCAAAATTAGTGATTATCAATAGGCCGTTATTGTGGAGCGGAGAGCCTGGCTGCATTGCTTGATCACCAGACAGACGCCAGCACGCAGGCATGACCTGTATCCCTTCCACAACCGCAGCCACAACCTCAGCTCTCACACAAATCCTCGCACAAAAGCCCCCCACCAACATCCCTAAAGTCCCAAAAGGGTGAGAGGTTTACGAGCTATATCCCAAGGCAAATCTTAACAGCCCAAAGATGAAACAAGAAGTTGTGGTTTTCGATCCATGTGAGAATCTCAGCGACTTACAAGCAAACCATCACCGACACAGGGTACACATCACAGTATCCACAGAATGAACATATCATTATCCTTCTCGTCTTTGTTTACCATCACCACCTCTCCACCACCGCTCCGTCCTAAATTTGGAAAAGGCCCTGCTGAGCGGGCGCCCCCGACCAGCCTGCTGACTCCAGGCTTTCATGTGATGCCATGGTGGACCCCCCTCCCGGAGCTGAGTGGAGCGGTTCAAACAACATGACCTTTCTGGGGGGATTGGGGTCAGCAGGAGAGAAAGCTACACCTCATTGTAGAATAATAATAATAATAATAATAATAAATTCAATTAATAAAGCTTTTCTTGCACTCAAAGGGGCACAACAACAAACAAACACAAGGAAATGTAAAGATGATGGGGCTTGGGTTGGTGGGGGATCTATGGGTAGGCGGAGGGGAAGAGATGGGTCTTGAGGTGGGACTGGAAGATGGTGAGGGACTCGGAGTCACGGATGTGTTGGGGGAGGGTGTACCAGAGCCTGGGAGCTGCCCTGGAGAAGGCTCTGTCGCCAAGGCTGCGGAGGTTTGATGTGTGGGTGGAGAGGACACCGGCTGAGGAGGATCTGACGGCCCGGGGGGGTTTGATAGAGGGATAGAAGGTGTAGAAGGCCCGTGGATACACACACACACACACACACACACACACACACACACACACACACACACACACACACACACACACACACACACACTCACACACACACACACACACACACACACACACACACACACACACACACACACACACACACACACACACACACACTCACACACACACACACACACACACACACACACACACACACACACACACACACACACACACACACACACACACACACACACATATATATACACTCACCTGGTGGTGTGACAACCTTACTTTAATCCGCATTGTTCTTTAACGTCAGTTTGAAACAGAGACATTTAAAATACCATGAATGAATTCATGTAATCAAAAGTAAGGTTTACTATACACATAGCAATGTCTGTGAGATGAGTTATAGTGGTAATCTCGAAGATTTCCATTTCGTTCTCTTTCGGGAACAATGTGGCGTTAAGGAGGTATGTGCCCATGCATCACAACTGTGTCGCCACCGACAGCAACCGACAGCAAAAGAGCAATAGGCTCAATCACCATTGTGTTACCTCATTCGGCGATAGATTATGACGCAACAGTTTATTGACATTTAAATCTTCGAGATTATCACTTTAACACTTTCCAATTCTTTTAGAATCTCTTAGAACCAGTTGATCACAGTTGAACAAGGAGGAAGCTAACCAGAGAAGTAGGGGAAACATTAAGGACTCATAGGAATTAACCCTGAAGGGGCTTTCTCTCGTGTCAAATAAAAGCAAAAATTGTATACTGGTTTCACTGTAATTGTGTAAGGTATTTTAACAATTTGGAAACATATAGGACTAAACAATCAATGATAAAATGTTTTATGATTAGCAGCGTTTGGGTGAAGCATAAAGTTTTGTCATATTTTCAGTTCATGTCCTAAAGAAAAGGACAGCATTTGATCCGACAATTGAAGAATGTAGAATGTAGATAATATGCCACAATATTGCAACAATTTTATGGAATTGTAAGTTTATCAATATAGGCACATATGACTATAATGTAACGACTGTCATTCAAGTCAATATGAAATAAATTAATAAGTACAGATAGATGCATATTAAATGCTAAATATGGCTTTTATTTAAAAAGAAGATGTTTTTCATAAGGACTACTTGGGGAGTTGTCTGGCTAATACAATTTAATATTTCCATATCCATTTATTTCAGGGGACTTCTTTTTTATAATTCCACATATATATTTTAGGGGACTTTTATTTCATAATGCTGCATTTATCTCCTTTTCCCATCTATTATATTCAAATGAGCGTGGCCTGATTATCTCGGGGCCTATGGTGCCCTCACCATAGGCAACGAACCCTGTAGAGTCAGAAGGGCACTTAAAAAAAACAACGGGTTGATATTCTCGGGTCCAGTGTCTGAGATTTTCAGAGAACGTGGGGATAAAAGGATAGCATAGTCTTCTTGGTTTGGACCGCAACACGTTATCAGTCGCCTAGTGACCCAACACCATCCCCCTATGTGTTGGAAATCGTTTATTCAGTGATTCAGTGCTATTCCGGTGCTGTTTCTTTGGTCTGAATCTTTTGATAATCACGCCTCATTTGAATATAACAGATGGAAATGAAAACAGCTGGGAAATGAATGTGGCTTATTGATATACAATGCTAGTGATATATATATAAATGTGGAATTATAAAATAAAAGATCCTTGGAAAAAACAACAACAATATTGACTGATTTATGCATATATTATAACTTTGATAAATGTATTTCATAGGAATATTCATTTATTTATTAATTTAACATCAACCTAAATTGCATTCCATACATAGTTGAGGTTTACTTTGTTTGTTCTTCATTCGTTCTTATTAAGAGTAAAATATGCGCATAGAAAGACTACATTTCCCACCAGTCAGTACACAAACTTTTTTCCTTTTCAGTTCACTTTTTTCTTCCCCTTCAGCTGATCCAGCTGCAGACGCTGTGCGACTGCGCAAGACTAACCTGCCTTACGTTTTAACGGACATTTTCTGCATGCAATTTTCTCAGAGATCCTCGGATTGAGTTCTGCGCTACTTATTTTTGTTCTCCTACGTGTCTACGCAGTTTTCGTTTTGTTCGGTAATTGTTTGCGGAGTCTGCTCGAGGACCGCTATGTTGTCAACGACTCTGTCTAAATACTAAATTTAATATAAATCGTCAATTATCGCTTTTGAGAAGAGGTTCTCAATGAAAACCAACATTTACCAAACTGAAGACTAAACAGTAACAAACTCCTGCTGCGTGCGATTACCATCAACTCCCATGAGGGGCTAGTTGGCGAGAGCAGCATTTAGTGCCAACGCCTTTCCCTTCCCAGTCCCTGGCTGCTGCTGGGAGCTTGACGAGCGGACTGAAGCGATTTATTTCAACCAGTTAATAAGCAACTCTGTTCAGACGAACAGACACAAGGAAAAGTTGGTGAAAATGGGGTGTACCATAAGCGCCGAGGACAAAGCTGCCATGGAGAGGAGTAAAATGATTGACAAACATCTGCGAGAAGATGAGGAGAAGTCGTGCCGAGAAGTCAAACTTCTCTTGCTTGGTAAGAACACGAGCGTGTCTCGGTTTTTGTATTATTATTATAACGTTAGAGAAGTTATTGATGTACATGGTAGAAGTTATCCGACTAGGCCTACTGTGCAAACGAGTAGGCCTACCTTGTTTATGGGCAACTGATTCTAGGGTGACAGTCTGAAAGACAAATCTAACTATTTTTCAAACTTTATCGCAGTTCATATAAATCATATTTCTTTGTCAAGGTTAGCATGACTACATCCTCCAAATATTTGTTTCATCAACTTTCCTTCACACACACACACACACACACACACACACACACACACACACACACACACACACACACACACACACACACACACACGTTTAACCATTTCTGAGGGCTCTTCCTGTAGGCATGAGTGAAGTTGGTGGTCAGTGTCACCTACACATAAACTAATTAATCGGCCTATGTTGTAGCCTGGCACATTTGACATTTCTAATCATGACACTATTGCACAAGCTGTTCACATTTTGAGTAAACGGAAAGTTGCAAACTGTTTATCCCCGCCCCCCCTAAACAACTTGATAATGCTTTGGCTTAATTGTGAAATACCAGAGGGAATACCCTCTGGCCTCTGGTTCGGGGGTAATGACATCAGCTTCCTGGTGTGATGTACCAACCTGCCCCACAGGAACCACAGTATCTGTCACTAGTCATGGGGATGTTTGGCCCTGTATCCTATGCTTCGAAGGTGGCCAAACATTGAGCTTCCTTAATGCACTATGCAAATCATAGAAACGAAAGGATGAAGTGGGTTACAACACACACTATGATTGTGTAAAGTAAAATCAAGTGAGTCAAAGTTGAAACCTCCCATAGGCAGCCACAGACAACTAGAAGATGATCTGTCGGATGGAATCAATCTTGTTCATAGTTCTTATTAGGAATAGTAAAATGTTATGGTTAAATAACCTTTATTTATAATGTAGAGTGGACCCATTGGGTGCTATGCAGTAGTTGTGCATCTACTGGGCAGATTCATAAACAGGCCTAGCTAGGACGGTTTTCCATAGCAAGCTACTGTTCAGTTACCCCAAACAATGATGATTATGGTACCGAGGGACGCCATGCACTTTGTAGATGCGGCCACTCTTTGTAAGCACCCTTTCCAATTGATGTATTGGGTCCATGTGTCATCACTTGGAGCCATTATACAAGGCTGCCATAGATGTTGCTAATGGGGCTGTTATGCACTACACAGCAGCACAGATACATTCCCCAGACTCGTACCATGTGTGTAGGTCTCAACCTCATCTGGCTGAGCTCTGGTGATTATCTGATTCGTGATTGGAAATGTAACTGTATATTGGACACACGAAAATAGTGTGTATGGGTGTGTTCTTCTTTTCTTTCTTTTTTTTACATGGAAATATTCATTTTTGTAACCTCTGACCACAGGGCTAATGGAAAAAGCAATTTTCCAGACAATTCCCTCCTCTTGTCTGTGTTGGAACTGTTGGTGGGGGGGGGTTTGGATTGTTCCAACTCAAACTTGTGAAGGGGGGGGGGGTGTATCTGTTGGGTGAGGGTCTGAGTAAAGTTTGGTTTTTGAAGCTAATGGAAGAAAACCACAGGGTTGAGCCTGCTTCCAATGGAATTGAGCTTATTTTCTTGACCACAGATCGTAAATCTGAAAGAATCTGAGGTTAGCATTCTGGTTAAATGAATGTTGGATGATCCAGCACAGGCCATACTCACCGGGTGGAACCGGTCCTAGCCTCTGGATGGGGGTTAGACAGCGCTATTGAATGCCTGTGTAAAGATGGTCTTCTACGCTGGCTGATGGCCATACTTGATGCTAAGCCAAAAATGCCATGAATGGGCCATTCGGGAGAGCCCTGGCCAGCCTATTCTGAGCTGCATAGCTCCAGACTTCCCACTAAATGTCTCTTGTTGTAGGCCCTTATTATGAACAGACATTTAGAGATGTCCATTTGAGGATTGATATGAATCAAGATATGATATTCGGCTATGGAATCCTTTTCCAAAAAAGATGTGTGTGATGGTGGCCTGAAAATAATTGTGTATTGGATGTATTACTTCTGCCTGGTGCGGCCTTACAGAAGACATTTCTAGTAACGGTAGTACATATTCTAAATATCCCCATAATCATATCCTCAATACAGTAGTTCTCGATGTTCACTGGGTTTGAGCTTGGTCACGAATGGATTTCATGGTTGCCACTCACTCCAGATGAAAGTTAATGTCTCACTGATTGTTTGCAAGTGATGATGTGACATTTATCTGATCGGACTGGTAGACCGTTATCTAAGCTAGGATACCCCAGCAGCTTCCTGCTGCTGCTCTTCTGTCATTTCTGGATGGGGGTTGGCAACCTGTTTTGGAATGAGAGGCAGTAGGGCTTGGATCTGGCAGAAAACAGCTTCAGTTAAAACAGCCTGTTGAACCCTTGTTATTGTGCCCTGTGTGAACCCTGGTGCCTGGAACAGCTTGATATCAGGGGGTTAGTCGAATAATATTGGCTCAACATGTGAATTGTTTTGTTTACTTGGATTTTTGGTGATCTACTTGAACACTCGAAAAAGGGTGGTTAAAGTTCCAGGTGAGTTTTTAGCATGTTTGGGAAATACTTCCAAATGATGGATAACAGAAAGCAGTAATTGAATCCTAAATGTGCCCTTAACCCCTCCCTCCAAACAATTAACCATGCACACACATTTTACCCTTTTAACTGAGAGGATGGTGATGTGAAATGAGCCGACTATTGGTTCTAACAAGGTGCCAAGTCCTGCGTCTAACCTAGCAAACTGCTAGATAACTTATTGGCTTGGCTGATCAGCTCGGAGCTAATGACCAGCCAAGCCTGTAGCTAATCCAGCGGGTTGCTAACCTAGGAGTTAATAGTAGCCAAGCCGGGAGCAGTACAAGCAGGGTGCTAGCCTCAAACTTTGGCATCGATTTGAATCCATTCTAGGACTTTGAAGAAGTAAAAATGACATAAAACATAGAGGGTTGTTATTATTATCAATCTTCTGAGAAGGGGACTACTCAGTAGCCTTCTACTTTGTTTATCAGCTGACATTGAGATATTATTATACATTTCTTTAAGATATTTGGTAGGTGTGTATTGGAATCATCGCTCTGTGATACGTTACAGATATTTTTATGATGTTCACTTAAAGAAACGAGGGAAAAATAACATTGAATAATTTTTTCGGAAAATTATGTTATTGTTTCAGTAGCTCCATACTTGGCTGTTTTGACTCGTAATCCCTTTTGCTGCTGCAAAAACCCAGGATTTTTGGATTATCATTTGGGTCTACTTCCCCGTTTCGAGAAACCCAGACATGATGCGTATGTCTCTATTTGCCACTGACTCACTTAGTCGTGTAAATATGACCTAATGGCAAACAGAGTCCTGTGGCTTCATTTATGTTATGCTCTGACGCCTGGCCCTAAGAGTTGAATCAAATGGTGGTTTATTGCAGCAGCTCTCTGTGAGGGAGTAAATCATAACTGTCCAGGTCACCATGCGGCAACCTCTTATCCTGGTTTTGCTGCACAATGGTCTTTTTCTATTATGCTACACTGGCCTGGCTTGACTTGGTGCCACTGGGATTGCATCCCCATTACATGGCTTGGCTACCCGCTTACATGTGGGTCTTTAACTGATGACGCGCTTGTCTTGAGTCGCCCCGGCCCAGCTCGGCACCTTTACACCGGGACGCATACCAGGGCGTCGTGGTACTCCTCGGCATGGAGAAAGGCCAGATACACCATACCCACATGATGAGGAGGTCGTTAGGGGCTCACACACTATATGCAAAACACTATCTTCAAAGAGGATTCTAGAACTAGTGGGGAAACACTTTGAATATCATGGCTCAATCTTGACTTTATTTCCATGTCTGTTATCACTGCCTCATGTATACAACCATTGTTCCTCTTTCCAGGTGCCGGGGAGTCTGGCAAAAGCACCATAGTGAAGCAGATGAAGTAAGTTTGAACCACTCATGACCAACTTCCCCTTTTGGTTTTGCTTGGGCACTCTGGGTTTCCTTCGGTGATTTACTGACTGAGGGACATACCATCTCTTCCCCAACCATTGCTTCCTTGTTAGAGGTTAATGGTGCAGGGAGATAGACATTTTCTAAAGGGGGCACAGTTTTTGGATCTCTGTGGACACCACAGTTTATATGTGATGTGTTGCTGTGCTCAGGCTGAGGAGAAAGCCCTCCTTTTACATAACATGCCAAACAAAAGCATGGGAGGCCAGCCTTGCCCTGGCAGAACATGAATAGACCAACCCCCCACACACATACATACACACACACTGATTCCCACGTTAGCCATGGTGCAAACTCACTCTAGCACAAAATGTTTAAGCATTTTTAATCAGTTCAATCATTATACACAAAATTCTCCAATAGTTTAAAGTTAGGGGGAAAAAGTGTTTTAAAGCTGATTTTTTTTAATTCAACCTGTGTTAAGTTTGTTTTTCTGAAACATTTCCATTTCAGGATCATCCATGAAGACGGCTACTCAGAAGAAGAGTGCAAGCAGTATAAAGTGGTGGTGTACAGCAACACCATCCAGTCCATCATCGCCATCATCAGGGCCATGGGCTGGTTAAAAATCGACTTTGGGGATGCGGCCCGTGCGGTATGCCATACCCCAATCCCCCTCACCCTCTCTCTCCCCATGCAAATCCACCTAAACTTGAACCAAAGTGGGCATTGAAATACATTTCAATTTACATTTTCTGGCATTTAGCAGACGCTTATATTCAAAGCGACTTACAATAAATACATTTGTCATAAGAAAGTGAAACGATATATGGTTGTCGGTACAGTAAGGATGTTCATAGAACCAAGTACAAAGAGCTAACAATCGCTAGGTTAACCCATTCCCTGTATACAAAAAAGATAGCTAGGATAAGATGCTACATAACTAAATACTATAACTAAACGATATACAATAAGTGCGTACATTAAGTGCCAGGACGTACAACATAAAACAAGTAGGAGGGTTGGGAGGGGCGGCTATGCAGCGTCTAGGCGAACTCTGAACTGGTGAGACGTACACCAGATTGACATTAACCTGAGGTGTTGTGTCTGACGGCAGAACGACGCCCGCCAGCTGTTTTCTCTGGCCGGCTCCACGGAGGACGGCGTGATGTCCACGGAGCTGACGGCCGTGATCCACCGGCTTTGGGCCGACGAGGGAGTCCAGGCCTGCTTCGTCCGCTCCCGGGAATACCAGCTCAACGACTCCGCTTCATAGTAAGGAGGAGTCTGGTCTTGCCTCATTAATCCATCTAATAGCTCTATATCAATCGCATCATGGTTACGACTCCCCATGTAATCAAATCAGTCCAATGCCCATCACTTGGTTTTTCTCAATTTGTTAATCACACCACTTGATCATCCACGTGATTTGGTTTGAAGAAACCTAATTTTTCCACTGCAAAGAAATGTCGTGGGCGTCCATACTCTTCACTCTCCCAGTCATATCCAGCTTCTGGCGAAGTAAAGCTTGGTCATATCTTGCTTAACCATTGTTTGATAATGCTGCTTTGTTTCTCTTGTTGATTTATAAATCCTAATTTGAAGTATTTTTGATTCAGAGGCCCAGGGAGGGAGAGTTTCAGAGGGCGGGAGGAAGAGGGGGGAGGGAGGAGAGATATAAAGGGTGAGTAAGGAGAAAGACTGGTAGGGAGAGGGCTGGAGAGAGGGAATTTTGCAGAGCAAGACAGGTCTTGCTCTGCATGCCGTTTTCATGTTTTGAATGTCTCTTTTAGCTGCTGACATTCCAGAGAAAGCAGAAGCTAATAATAGAACGGTTCTTAAGAAAATGTGTTGTGTTATATCGAAACATCAAAGTGAAGTACCATAAAGACTTCCAAAACTGATGACATACAACATATTCTACTTACCCCTACATATCTATGAGTACATCAAAGCAAATAATTAGTTGGTATATACGCAGGATTTCGAAACACGGAAAAATCTGCTTAAAGCAAGAGGTTGGCTTCTTTCCCGATGCTGTCCCGTTTTCTCTCTCTGCTGCGTCACGTTCAACATCACAAGCGCGGCTGAGACGGGGTTAGTAAACTATAGAGCAGCATGGAGGCCCGTGAAAATGTAACAGTGGATACTTTTTTTTTAATCAGTTCCTTATTCAGTCTCTTTTTAAACTCGGGGGGGGGGGGGGGGGGGGGGAACTCAGAAGAGCTCTATTTAGGCACCAATGTCCGGAACCTGAGCGAGCGTCATAGCATTGTGCCTGAAAAGGGTCCTGAATTTGCATGCGTTTCCATCACTTCCGTTTTGAAGCAGGAGCCGATAAACCCTGTAACTACGGTGGAGTAATTTGTCAAAGGAATGAATGCCCATTGTAACACTGCCACCTGAGGAGGAAGGCCAGATGCTGGTCGTGTTGGGGGGGGCTTTTTGTGCAGTGGGAGAGGGGGGTTTATTGCCTCTCACTCACCCCTGTCCCGAGGTGGCTCGGTGTGAAGGACAAGTCTAGTGTTGTTTAGAGAACAGCAGAGGCGTCCAGGCTGGAGGTGTGCTGTCCACATGTTGAGACCAGAACAACCAGTGCTGGTTCTGCTGTTTTTACTCTACTCACAAGCAGCAGCAACCCTAACTAGTGTTTATCCACCATCAAAACACAAACCCTTATTTAGTATCATTCCGCACACTCCTCTGCCTTTTTTTGTTTTTCTACCTTACCGTGCCTCACAATACTATCACTTTTTTAAAGTATTTTTGTCTCGTCGTTGATCTTCTTTGAAGTGTCTCTCAAGTAGCTGTGAACCATGCCTCAACAAATTAAACTAGGTCAAGCACATGATTAGGGACCAAACCTCTGAATGTGACCATAGGCACTGTATTCCTCTGTGTGTATCACCACTGATTGTGTGTGTGTGTGTGTGTGTGTGTGTGTGTGTGTGTGGTGTGTGTGTGTGTGTGTGTGTGTGTGTGTGTGTGGTGTGTGTGTGTGTGTGTGTGTGTGTGTGTGTGTGTGTGTGTGTGTGTGTGTGTGTGTGTGTGTGTGTGTGTTGTTGCTCAGCTACCTGAACGACTTGGAGCGGATCTCCCAGTCCAGCTATGTCCCCACACAGCAGGACGTTCTCAGGACCCGCGTGAAGACCACTGGCATTGTGGAAACACACTTCACCTTTAAAGAGCTCTTCTTCAAGTCAGTGCACATCACTCTTCACTGCTATTCTCTACTACTCTCCCTTTTCTCTTATGTCTGTTTTACATTCCCTGCTCAATAAATCCTCTCCTGAAATGTTTTTAATCAGGTGTTTAAATAAAATGGAACCTCACAATAATGATTATTGGATAATGCCGTAAACTACCATTGTGTCCCAAATAAGGCCACGTTACGCAACCTATGGTGCAATACTAATGATACGGATTAACCAAGTATAAAGTAGTCCCTTACTCTATGTAATCTTGATATTGTTATAGGCCTATGAGGCAAAAATGGACATTCTTGGCCTGGCATGATAATGTAGTGTTTGTGTGAGCCGAGCCAAGGTCACTGCCTCATAGCTCCCACCTTGCACACTATCGGATTACAAGCACGGTGAAAGAGGATGCCATGTTTTTCCCCGTGTCGCCCACACGTGGCATTAATCCTGTCTCTCGCTGCCTCCAGGATGTTTGACGTGGGGGGCCAGCGCTCGGAGAGGAAGAAGTGGATCCATTGTTTCGAGGGAGTCACCGCCATCATCTTCTGCGTGGCCCTCAGCGACTACGACCTGGTGCTGGCGGAGGACGAGGAGATGGTAGGGGGCGGAGCCCAAAGCCACCGCCGACTGGCAGCGAACGGTCGCCTTGTGTAGCGCTCTTTTTGTTTCCGTTCGCCGGCTCAAGCCGACTACTTTCAATTCCCTGTTCTGGTCGACGTTTCCCGTGGCTGGCTTGTGATTTCGTGGTGGCTGGTATCACGCTGCACAGCGCTCTGTGACACTAGCTCTGTCAATTTGGTGTCTAAATGACCACCACCATGGTGTCAAAGGGGGAGGATGGGGTAACACCACCTCACTTGTCTTCTATACAGGAACACACAGACAGACACACATACAGAGCTCAACCAACCACGCATTGGTTCAATCGCTGATACTGTTGCCTTCAATTCCACTTATTGCGACATGTGTCTTGTGGCTGACCTTATTGGTTTGGTATAGTTCGCACCATCAATGTTTCATACAACATCCCCCCCTCTCTCCTCTCAGAACCGCATGCACGAGAGCATGAAGCTGTTTGACTCCATCTGCAACAACAAATGGTTCACAGACACGTCCATCATCCTCTTCCTCAACAAGAAGGACCTGTTTGAGGAGAAGATCAGCCGAAGTCCCCTCACCATCTGCTTCCCCGAGTACTCTGGTGAGACCCTCGGAGCAGGCCATCACATAAAGGGCTTCCTTCATGCTCTGAGAAAACCCATCCGCGGATGTCGCACGCCCTTCCATTTCACATTCAGTTGACTCATTGACTGCAAGGAATTCAATTGGGCTAACGCAGTGGCAGGAAACGGCAAATATCATTTTGAAATGGTTTCAGTGAACGTATGATTTAAAAGATTGCACACATTTTCGAAATGAATGGCACAACATCTTAATCTACTAAAACGGCAGCCCTGAGACCTTTAACGTACCCCATAACCCAGTGGTAAAAATAAGGAAGACTGGGTGTACCCCTCGTTCCATGGATCGCTAGGCGAGGGTTAGCTTTGCAGGGATGTTTTACAATGAAAATTGCAAAACAGATATTTCGTCATCTGACAAATGATTCATAACTCCAAACATTGAGTGAACCAGATTTTATTTGGTGTTTTAATGTCGTGCCTAACACGCCATGATCATGTGTTTGGTCCAAATGTAAAACAATATGTTTAATGGCTTTTTCTAATATACTTTTCCGGTTCAAAGTGTTTTAAAATAACCGATGTTTTGTGACACCAGGCACCGGCACCTATGAGGAGGCCGCTGCTTACATCCAATGCCAGTTTGAGGACCTGAACCGACGGAAGGACACCAAGGAGATCTATACCCACTTCACGTGCGCTACAGACACCAAGAACGTGCAGTTTGTGTTTGACGCCGTCACCGACGTCATCATCAAGATCAACCTGAAGGAGTGCGGGCTGTATTGAGGAGAGCGTGCTGTATAGAGGAGCTGGACCCTGCTGCAGGTACACACTGAGGCTTAGCGCTGTGTTTTAACACAATTGCATTGTGGGACATTCTGAGCCCAATGTGTGAAAAACGGGCTGGCATTTACTGGCGGTGTTCCTCATGTTAACTTCCTGTAATCCTTAGTCACAATTTAGTTTTGTATACTGATCTTATGAAAGTCTTCCGCACTAACCAGTTAAATTAACAACCAGTTTACAGCCATTCACTGCGGGAATTTAATCATCATTATATATTTAAAGAACTTTGTAGGTGGAATAATATTTGAATAAAAGTCGATAAGCATTTCCATTTTATGTTTCCGTCTTTCTACAGGATATGGATGGGGGAGCCCGATCGGGACCTTGTTGGCTGTTTTTTAATGCAAGTAAACGACATGTTGTTTATGACATTGTTGCCCCACGATTTGTGTTGTGCCTTAAATCCTCCCTTTTGGGAAGTACTTTAGTACTTTGGTAGAAGTAGTGAACTGGCCCACGTCGTCATGGACATGGGACCACACAGAGTTTTAATATGAGCGAGGGACACTTTTCACTAGTAGCGTTGCAGGTTATATTTATCGGTTGTATTCGTTCACAAATCTGATCTGACTTTTCACTTACTCAGTAGAATCAATTTTTTTAATGAGACACAATCTAATAAGGAGAAAAGCTATTTGAGAATTACTGTGGCAATTCCTTTGGTGCTCTTAAGAAGGGGACTGGATTTCAAATATTTCCTCCAAATACATTTGACAAGGTTATATTGGCAATTGATACTATGCACAAGGACCAACAAAAACTGCTTGTTAATCACTCCCTACTTCCATGTTCCATCTATGAAATGATATTAGCCGTTTTTATTTTTTCTTCCTCTTAATTGTAATTGTCAAGTACATCATGTTTCATTGATTGCTCCATCTCTTCTGCCTTTTATTGTTCAATTTGAATTTTGAGTTGCACTTTGGTATTAGAGGATTACCTAGTTCTGCTTGATCAGATGTGTGTATTTCATAATTTATGTATAGATGATAGTTTGTGTGGATCATGTGTATATAACCCTTCATGTCTGAATTGATCAAGGTTCAGGGTATCATAGTTTCATAATCTGAACCCATTAGGTTTTAACATTGCAACATAGCAGTGTATTAACTGTAGTTATCTTTACTTTGTATTCTCTATATATTTTTATACCTCCTTCACTGCAGCACAATGTGGGGCAATGTGAAGGGACAAAGTTGGAAAGAGATGAATAACTCCATCAATGTTCACTTTTCTTTTTGGAAATGAACATGAAACTTTTAGGTAATTTTAAACATTTTAAATGTTTTTAATTGTATAGGTAGTGGCAGAAAAATAGTTTTAACAAGCATACCAACAGGGAAAATGTATTCATTATTTTTCTATGACCAACTCTTGACAGTTATAGCAGAATTTGCCAGCAGAATTAAGAGTGAGGTTAGGATTTGACATTATGAACGCAAATATTGAGGATGAACTAACAAACATGACTTGCATGTGTGAATCAATTTGAAATTTGTACAGTGGCGTGTTTCATCTAAAGCGGATTAAATGGGGGCCCAAAGGGGCCGTTCTTTCTCCTGTCTCCTCGCGTTTTTTTGACAAATCAAAGTAAACCGAATTCCACGAAATGTAGGAACGAACCCCATGTGTGACGTAAAAATATATCTTGTATCTAGTACACTTCAGTGTTGAAATTATCTTATCGCCATCTCCTGGAGCACAAGCTCTAACAGGGTTCCCACGCGATTTGGAGAAAGCTACATGTCCTGACAAATCGCACACTTAGCCTGCATAACTTACGTCATGCTCGTGTGGGGGTGTGTTCAGTCACCGACTAAAAGTTGACTTTGAAAGGAATATTGAACTAAATATCACTCACTGACAGAACTACTACTTTACATTTCTGAACACGTGTTTGGAAGCTGTATTATATCCTTTATTTCACCTTCATTTTATACAATGATCATGCTAACTACAACAGAGGGTTTAATATGAAGCCTGGCTGTCTCTCGCCTCCATAAGGAATCTTTCTGTTAAATACAGACACAGGTTCTTGTCCGTTCTGAGTAAACTTAATATCCTCGTTTCCTCAATACTATTTCCTCAAATCTAAAAAATACTGTGGAAGTTTAAGAAAAATTGCCTTCATTTGTCTATACATTTATTAACAAGAGTGCCTGGAATGGCAAATCAAACTACATAAAGTCATGAAGAATTATGCTACTAAAGGAAATCTGTGATTTGTTGGGTGTTTCCACAGTGCAAGCCAAAGTCCCCTCTAAGTGTAGTTAGGACAAAAATGAAGTATTTGCATTCCTGTGGATAATTACTTTGATTTAATCATGAAATGCCTGGAACGCAACATTCCTTTTGCCTGGGTATTCGAATGTGGTGTTGAAATATGTTGGAATAAATAATTGAGTGGCAGATATAGATAATAGGGTTAGGATAGGGATACAGATCAACTGTGTATTCAAATCTACCACAGCCAAGTAGATTGAAGCACTTCATTTTACTTATTTACTTATTTTACATAATCACTACATTTAAAATGATACTTTCCAATAATGGAATGGAGCATGAAGGGACATATCCCTGATAGTGACAGGGGTGTACATACAATGCATGAAGTCGCATTGGGGCCCAGAGCTCTGAGGGGCCTGTGTTTGGGGGCCCTTCTCTGCCCGTTCCCAGGCCTGGTCGCGGCAAATTTTATTTGGGCTGAAAAGGCGATTTGCTGGCGCAAATGAAGGGATTATCGGATATTCTTGAAGTTGACTGCCTGTATGTCAACCATAATGTTTTCGGTTCAGTTGTCATCAAAAAATATATATGAAAGGTTTCTATCATGCTTCTCATTCCAAAGAGTTTAGGGAGACCGCTACCGTTCTTCCACAGAAAGGTTAGGGAAATGCCCTCGAAAAAGGTAGGCTTGACTCTTTATTTTATATACCAATGTTCAAAATTCAAATTTGGATAGTCGATAAGATAATGTAAAACCAATGTGTGTTGGTTACACTCGTATCTTGGATGTACTTTTACTGTTATCAATTATTTCAGTGTATTTGGAGTCAAAGGGTTGGAACAAATAGGTTCACAATGCCTTACGTTTACATTTATGAATTTGCGGGGAAGGGATATGAAGGTATACTAGGATCATATAAATAAGGCGACTCTGAGAAGCAGGTGAAGTGAATGCATCTTTATTTCATGCCTCTACAGTTCATAAGAAAGGATAGACTTTTACAACCCCTCTTCAAAAAATAGCATCCCTCTATAGAGTTTCCCTTGTTCATATATTCCATATAAGATTTATGAATTATTTGTCTTTCAAAATATAACCATCTACTTTTATGTACAAAGAATCTCTACAATGTTTTTTATTCAACTTTTTAAAATATAGGACTGGTAAGTGGATTGAAATAAGGGAAAACTATTTAGCAATAAATACATGAACAATGGGGTTTGTAGTCTGGAAATAGCATAAAATCTCAGAATATTTGTCATATTCGATTAGCAACTTTTCTTTTACAAATACAATATCAAGACTACTGTACTTAATAACAAAAACAAGTTGCATCGTTGCTATTTAATAAATTAATTTCACATTGATAATTTCATGTAATCCTTTTACAGGGATTTCTGTTTCATTTATCCAAAGTAAAGGTGTCCTATCACACAGTAGTCAAATAATAGGAAGAAAGCAGATGGACTGAGCCACGGTTTTCCAAGCTTGATTTCCAGCAGGAACTTGGGCGGCAAGACACCACAGAAAAGAAAGAAAACACACACGTATACGAAGCCACTATCTCACATGCTAACTAGCATTGCTGTGTCATTATTTTCCTTGTGGAGAGATAGAAGGACAAGGACGCCGTGTGGCTGGGGTGTGGGGCTGCTGTTGCTGACTTCTGGCTGCTGGGGCTGTCGTAATGGTCATGCTTTGAGGAGGGGGGGCCGAGCCCTGGGTGGCATTAACAATTTGTAGCAACTTGGGATCTTCTGTACATTAGAACACTTCTCAGTTAATGCCAGTATGAGGTGGAGGGTTAAGGTTGGACAGGAAGGTCTGGAAAGTAGTGGGAAAAAATGCACAATGATACATCAAAGATAATTGTAAATGTAATTTGAACATATGAGATAGATATAAAGATAGAAACATTTTTTTATTTTACATTGTAACCGATATTTATATAATTTCCTGAGAATACAATATGAGAGAACCAGAGGCATTTTCATTGCTCTCCGTCATCTCCAGCACTCCCAGTTACCTATGTGATATGAGTTTACATAAGCTCCAATTATTGCCCCCAGAATGGTTGCCAGGCAATCGCGGCCCACCCCGATACGATGCGTTGCACGAGGATGAAATTGGCTCCGCAATACCTCTGCCTTTTCAAATGTGTGTTGGTTGTGAGGGTTTGTTGCAGTATTACCTTTTTATTTTCCACTGCAATCCACAGCTTAGAAAAGACCACAACTTTTAAGGTTCTCTTTGATGATGATATCCGTGACAGCGTTGAACACAATCTGGACGTTCTCTGTGTCTGTGGCACAGGTCATGTGGGAGTAGATCTCCTTCACACCCTTCTTCATGTTGAGGTCCTCAAACTGTGTCTTGATGTAGGCGCAGGCGTCGTCGTATGTGTTAGGACCTGCAGGACAATGGTTTAGGGGTCAGACAGGCATTCGTGGAGAAGAAAATTGAGGCCAACACAGTGCATGGTGTGACATGAGATATGTTCGATATTGATATTATTTGATTCAGTTCTTGTTACTCGAAGTTAAGTGCTGTCAAGTTGGTTCGCATGACTTTCGCATGATGTGTTTGTTTTTCTGTGAAATCCATTTTAAGTAGGACACAATAACTACGCATGCCATCTGATACAACATAAATATAACATTGTTAGAAAAGGTTTTATAGATCGAGGAGAGCCTTTCAAAGGTTTACTGCAGGCTAGGATTTCCAATTGCTTAATACGCTATAGCTAACTATATGCATCCACTTTTTTGCAGAAGGCCAGTGTAGGACTACTAAACTTTGGGAGTCATCCTGATCTGTATCCGAACGAATGACCCATGAACCCTGAGGGTTTCTCCCTGGAGACGCTGGAGCCAGGCACGCCCATCCCACAATATGACCGATAAGACGGACGCACTCACCATCATAGTCGGGGGCAAGGGAAGCAGATGCTCAGGTGGACCTTCTTGATCTTCTCCACGAACAGATCCTTCTTGTTGAGGAAAAGCACAATGGAAGTCGTCGCGAAGAACCTGTGGTTGCAGATGCTGTTGAACAGATGGAGGGACTCGTGCATGCGGTTCTGAGGACACGGGGAGAAGGAGAAGACACCGTGAGTTTGTAGATTCAGAGGGTTTTTGGTTCAGTGCTTGGATGGTGTCAGGGTGGTGGGGAGATGCTGTTGTCGGCTCGTACCACTTCGTCGTCCTCTACCAGCACCATGTCGTACGCGCTAAGAGCTCCGCAGAAGATGATGCAGGTGACACCCTCGAAATGGAATCCAATGGATGGCCATTTTCCCTTTTTCCTTCCCCCCTTCTCCCTCTCTTCTCCCGTCTTCTCCGCCCACATCGAACATCCTATTTGTGAGGGGTGGGAAAAAAAGTCACTATGTGTTTACTTATCGGCGTCAATGCAGATTGCCGATTGGACATGGATGGTAATGCGTTTACATGCTGTTTGAATTACCTGAAGTGCAATTCTTTGCATCCGAACTGTTCTTCAATGATACCAGTGGTCTTGACTCGAGACCGCAGCACATCCTGCTCATTAGGTAGATAGTCGGCCTTGCAGATTCGGTCCATGTCGGAGAGGTAGCTGTAAATGGCAAAAATCACGAGAGAACACGTTTCACGAATTCATTCACAAACTACAGACCAAGCTGGAAATCTCTCTCGCGCACTGAAACAACACTAACATTTTTTGCAATGTCTATTGTGTTAGTTTGACATTTTTAGTTTAGTTTGAAATGTGGGGTACTCACTAGCCAGCGGAGTCGTTGAGCTGGTACTCAGCAGCTCTATCATAGGACGCCTGGACACCAGTGTCCTTCCACAGCTTCTTGATGACGTCCGCCAGCTCAGCGGGCATGGTGCCCTCCTCGATGGAGTCTGACAGGTTCTGCAGCTTCTGGGCATCCTCCTGTAGGATTCATGCGTACAGATGTGAGGTGGTGCATCTACTGCTAGGTAAGGAAATCCTTGTGTTTATAGAAATTACAGGGAGGGATTTTCTTTTAGGTTTAAACTTTCTTTCAAGTTTGGGAAAATGAACGTCCTCAATGATTTTAGTTAAATGTCTGGATTATCTTTTTTTGAAACCAATAATAGGGATTTGAGACCTGTCCAGAGGTTGCTCCAAAATCAATGGCCAACATCTCCATGCCTCTGATGATAGCCAGGGCGGACTGCAGGATGTTGCCAAAGATGATGCTCCTGAACTCCATCTGCTCCTCCCGTGAGTAACCACCTTGATGGAGAATCCTTTAGACAGGGAGATGGTTAGGTTAGGAGTCAAACTTCTTGCATAGAGGAGAGTACGGTTTAGTTTGTGGCCTTGTAGGCCTACGCTTTTTCTTTGGAATCAGACAATCAGAGAAAATAAAGGCACCAAATCTTGTTCAATGGTCTGTTACAGTGCCACCTTGTGGTATGTTTAGGAATAATATTTGGGCGTCACAGGAACTGGGACAAATGGCAAGTGCTGACAAATCAGTGTGAGCAAACGGTTGACCTTTTGTTTTTTAAAAGGAAATGACCAGACGTGGGGTAATTTTGGCGTTCCATCTGAATTCGTCAACAGACATTTTTTGCAATTGCTTTGTTAGACGGATTGACACCCACACACATTCACGTTCATTTAGCCACTTCACATTGCTGTTTAGTGTAACTCACTTCATCTGTTTCACGATGGTGCTTTTGCCAGATTCACCAGCGCCTGGAAAAAGATCAAAAATATTACAACAATATCACACTTTTTACTGTCATCCCATCGGTCAGCCATTACATCAATTCGCACTATGACCGATAAGGACCCAGACAACGATGACGGTCTGAAAATTGGGAAGTTTTAGGCCTATAAAGCACATTAATAGTAGCGTGGCCTCTTCAAACATAATGGTCTAAAATTAGCGTGGGGTGCTAACATGATTACAATTTCACTGATCCAATTGGATTTGCAGGACTTTAGTTGCTGGTGGAGGGGCAGACGGAAGGAAAGCCTGTAAGGAGATCATGACAACCAGAATGGCCTTCCTCCCACTCCAAACAGAGGACGCTACTTTATTCCACGAGGCTTTGATCTTTTAAGCCCCAGGTTGGTCGGTTAGAAGGCCTGTTTTTTATTATTGAAAGTCCTAAGTTGTCGAGGTTCTGCAAGAAAAAGAAATGTTGTACGTCAATCCACAAATTAGTTGATAGATAAGTAATCGATAGGAACTTTATTAATCCCTCTGGAAAGTTCCCCCTAGGAAATTGCACTTCCAGCAGCAGCAAGCATCATGTTATAAATAGTATAAGAGTTAAAAACAAGTATATGTCTACTGTTCAGTGGTGTTATTGCTACAGTTTAACAGATTTTGACCCTTAGATGCTGCATCAACCAGACCGCGAGCTCTCCTCACACTCTTCAGACACATGATGGAGACAATGCTGCCCTGGCCCGCTGCAGGCTCGCGTATCAGCCCCCCATTCAGAGTTCTCAACTGTAACAGCTTTAGACCGCAATATGTCACTCCTGTCCTATAATGCCTAACACAGGTAAATCGTGAGACTTTGGTCAATAAACTGGGAAAGGCTAAATAAAATCAAGGTATGTGGCTGGTGGCATTGACATAAGAGGCTTAGTAGTTGAATAGTGTTGAGGGGTGGGTATTGAAATGTTTAAAAATAAATAATAAATTAGGAATGGTGGTTGGCTTTATCAATTCTCACTAAATAAATCTGCAAAATGGGTTTCATTTGTAAATAATTTATAATTAAATTGCGCAAGAGTTGTTTCGGATTTTTATTTTTCTTTCCTCCACCTTTGATGCAGTACAAAACCTCCTCGGAGGGTAGGGCTCTGTCTCTGAGATATTTATATATTCTTAGGACATATAACGGAATGGTATCATTGTTAGATTGCTGTTAACATAAGCCCACTATACTTTTTGGTAGGCTATGCTTTCTTGTTATACACACTGGCAAAACCAAACACTGGGCAGGTGAATGTAGGCTCCACTAAGCTAATTGGATTTAACTATCATCGCTGTCCTACTCTAAGCCAATCTATTTTAGACCAAAGAATTTTATCTTTGAAGTGTGAGGTGGGAAGTATTTTTTAAATCAAGTAAAATTTGGTAATCCAATCTTGGGAGAGAAAATGAAAATGGGATAAAGGACAACATTTGATATTAATATCAATCAGCAAAGTTGATGTCTGCTGTTGATGACAGATTTTGAACTTTATAACTATAAAATAGATAGTAATAATAGAGATGATGACCAGTTGATTAACGGATCAGTCAAACGCACTGTCTACCAATGTAAATTATATTGACACAACTTTTTATTTCTAATTTGCATTTAAGCCTTACATCGTAATGGGACATTTCTGGGTCAGCACTATATTGCAAGAACTTGTATTAGGAACAACTTTTTTCAAACCGTTATACATATAGCTGAACACACCCTCCATATCCTAAACCTCCATATTTTACACTATAGTTTAGCAAAGTATACACTAATGTTGGATCGGGATCTTAAATCCCCTGAGCATCTCTCAGTCCTGACCAAGCCCTGAGCAAAATGTCTCTCTCTTCTGCTTCACCTCCGGAAAAGCCCTTGATTGCAAAAATAACCATTTAGTCCACCAATCCGCGTACAACTTGCTTTGATGTATGTTTGCAACTTCTTAAGGCTTCAGCCATACATTATTTATTATTGTTATCATTATTGCCACATAATGACACAACGCCCAGATAACAGTTCCAAATTTAGATTTAGAAAGAAATTAACCATAAATAAGTAATAATTTCCCCATTTCCTTTCTTGTGTGGTGTTGAGGCCAGGTAGGGATAGAGCCTGTCACTCTCGCCTGCTCAACTTCATCTTTAGATCAAGCCAAGTCTTAATTCAAGCTTTTCTGAGCTAGAATGTAGATATTGTTGCACGATAGGATCTGGCAGCACCACAGATGCCATCGGAGTATATCGGCAGTATCATGGCTTCCTGAACCTGAGGGTGTCTACACCAAGTCTAACCCAGAGAGAAGTCCCCTCAGGAGCCAACTTACCAAGCAGCAACAGCTTGACTGTCTTGGAATCCTTGTCGGCATCCTCCTGGAGCTGTTTTTCTAACTCCTTTGACTTTTTGTCTTCGGCGCTTGCTCCTGCACCCATTCTTTCTTCCACCTCCAAATCAAGATCCTCTAGATAAGAAATTTTGACGGTTCTCCAAGAGCTGCTCTTCGGGACTGGGTGCAGCACTAATCGTGCCGGTGATTTCCGAGCAGGCGGGGTACGGGGGGAGGCGCTTGAAGCTTTCTGGCTTCTTAGGCCCTTTTCGATTAGATGATGAGATAGTCTCCACTGAAGGGTCAAGTCAATTCAAGAGTCGGTTCCGCTCCAAGAGCCAGCCTTTAATTCTCTTTACTTAAGCCTTGTCTTAGGAGGGGCCTCTTCCTGATTGGCCAGTCAATCCAATTAGCCAAATAAGGACTGCAGTCAAGGGGGAGGAATAATGGGGAAAAATTAAAACCATTACAACTATTACAACTTTTACTTTTTTGCAGAGAAATGTGCATATTCCAAAGTCATGGGGTTTTCCTTTCATTTTTATCATTTAAAAAGTCTTAAAACGTTCATCGCGAATAGTGAATGATTGTGTTTTTTGGTCACAGTTTGGTGCAGCGGCAGTCACAGGAGAAAGCCATTGATCGTCATAGCCAATGGAGAGTCGCCTACAGGCCTAAGAGTCAGTCACATGGATAATGCAGTGAAGAGGGCATTAAAGACGAGTAAACCCATTACGTTTAAGACGTTTAAATAGCAGGTGGTGTGATGAATGCTAAAAAAAGCAAGCAGCTCTCTACTAAATTGCCGATAGGGGGTAGATATTATCAGTTATTAAGTTTAATCAGGCTACTATCAAGGTTTCATTGGCTATAACTTACTTTTTTCAGAAATATTAAAATACAATTGGTTCTGTTATGTAACATCTTGGGTGGGGTCCTTGAGAAGCGCAGGGTTTGACCCTTTTGGTGTGATGGATTAAGGTTTGCAGGGAATATGATCCAATAAACACACAAACACCCACACATGAACACACACATACGTACATGCATACACATACACACACACAATTACACACGCATGAACACACACAAACACACACACACAAACAGTTTTTGTGGTATGGTATAGATCTGTTTATTGTTACGGCAGTATTTTTGGAATGACAATATACTATCTTAAATTTGCAGTAACATTATACATTAGTAGTCTCTGAGTACCATTATTAACCCTACTCATTGTCATGAATATGATTTTTTTTTTTATTATATACATGAGAAATGTGGCACTTTTCACTTTTAACGATGCTCCACTAAAAATTATTTGTGTGCAGATATCTGCAACCCATTTTTCGATTCATGCAAGCCCGGTTGCATTTTATATTAATACAACATTCCCAGCCTACCAACAAAGTAGGAACCAAGAAGTTTATTTTAAATTTCTCAAAAGATCTGTTTTGCAAATTCCCTTTCATCCGCCTGACATATTGTTTATTAATGAAGGGTATAGTTGTAGAGAAACAACCTAACTTATTTGGTTCTACTTATTTCTTTGATTTCTACAAGTAGCCTAATATAAGTGTAGTTGTCAGTAAATGTTGTTGTTTCTTTGGTATTAATGTAGAGCTCAACAGAATGTGTGTGTGTGTGTGTGTGTGTGTGTGTGTGTGTGTGTGTGTGTGTGTGTGTGTGTGTGTGTGTGTGTGTGTGTGTGTGTGTGTGTGTGTGTGTGTGTGTGTGTGTGTGTGTGTGTGAATACATGTTTGCGTGAGTGTGCGTGTGTGTGTGTGTGTTCGCGTGACATGTCTGCATAAATGCACGTGTGAGATAGTGTAAGAGAGAGATTGATAGATGGTGAATTTTAGAGAGTGCCAGGCTTGTGAAAAACGTAGAGCAGTTATACCAAATCGTTGAGATTGATTATCAGTATAAAAGTCTAACCAGGCTGTGTTGATAGTTTCTCATGTACTTATTTAGTGTTCACCTAGCATATTACACATTTAGCTGAATACACCTAGCACTAAAAACGATTCTGCCATAAAACTAATTCCTGAATTGTTTTATAAAATATCTTATTAGATTAGATTAGAATTGATTGTCCTCCAGAGTGAAATCATTGCCATAGGGTGAATTGCATAAAGTATCAATTACAAAGAGAGACACATGAACACGCACAGCAGCACATGAGACATCAGGTTGGGAGTTTATTGAGCGCTGTAAGCAGGATGCTTTATGACGTCATTGTTTGTCAATTGAACCGTAGACGGATGAATGCTTTCAGAACCCAGCTGTTTCTCCATTCACAAAAAAACAACTATCCCACCCCGAAGCATCCAACATCGTTTCCAAATGATCCTCAAGCATCAAGCCAGAGCTGGACTGACCTACGCTGTCCCTCCTGAGAACCATGATGCACACCTCACGTCACACCTAAGCTTGTGCGCTAATTGGCTACAGCAGGTTTCAAAGCCCTGAAAGGCTCCAAGCAGGCTAATCGTGGCATCCTTTCGATGGCCAATCCCATTAAAGCCTGGTGGCATACCAGCCCTGCTCACCTAGTGGCCGGCCCCCCTCAGCATGGCTGATCTGTTGACCGGATTACCCACAGAGCATGAGATCAGCCGGTACTGGGAGGCAGGGGCGCCACACATACCATGATGGTCCCATATGGAGCACATTGATGGAGCGTCATATCTGTGGGGGGGGTGTATCTGTGTGTGTGCGTGTACTCCTATCTTGCTTTGGCGATATATTTATGGATATATATATATATTTACGTTAAGGGGGAGGAAAGCAAGAGATGTTGAATGTGGTCTGCTACGTGCAGTGCACGCGGTCACCAAGGAGGGAGCTGGTTTATCTTTTGACCTTCTTGAAGGTCACGCAAATCAATCATACAAACAGTGTGACCTACAGAAGCACATCACTGAGAATGATATGACGTGGCCCCTACTGACGGATTGTCTGATACATAAATGCATAATCACACACACCCTATTATATACACTGTATGTCACACAGATATACTTGCAATAGTTTAAAGTTTTTCAAAACAAAGAGGTATTTTCATGTCACAGACTTTGTTCATCCGACTAATAATTGTAGGCAAAAATGTATAGAATCCTAGTTATGAAACGCATATCTTTAAAAAGGTTTTGGATGCAGTTGCATGAGGCAACTATTTTTTCTTTTTCTATTAAGTGTTTCTTTATGAATGGCATACACTAAAAGCGATGATTTGTATATTTAAACATATATTGTGATCAACAGGAATTTTAAGTGTTTGTGTGTGTGTGTGTGTGTGTGTGTGTGTGTGAGTGTGTGCATGCATGCGTGTATGTTTTTTTGTGGTGTGTGTGTGTGTTTGTGTGTGGTTGGTTGGTTGGTTTCCATTACCAGAGCTTGTCAGAGGTTTACCCCTGCTTATCAGCTTGGATGCTCGAGTCGTGCCACACAAAAGAGGGCGCCCTCTATCCATCCTGGAGCCATAATCACACACTGGATGTGTTGATTACACTCAGGAATACAGTTGCATACAACATATGTCACCAGTGTGCTACTATGAACACACATTCCAATGCCCTTTAAATGCAGCAAGATTTTTAAAATCGAATTTAATAGTAAAATTAAGGTGGAAGGGGTAAAGCAAAAAATTTAAAGGGAAGGTATGTACTGTATGTCAGCCAGGGAGGTAGCAGTTAATTTACAGTCAAGGCATATAGCTGAAGAGAGATCAAACGCATTCAATTAATGATTAAATCAGTTTGTTCGACAAATATTTACAAATCCCATGGGATTGTATTTATAAGTATTTGCCCCTTCTATGCTCATGCAGTTTTGATCACTTTTTTTTTTTGTTACAGAATAGGCCCAAATAATGCATGATTTGTGTGGTAAAAAATGTATGGTTTGTATGGCTATACAATAATATTAGTTATCTTAAATAATATATAATCATTATTGTATAGTTATTATTTGTAAATTTTATTTAGATTATGATCAGGCTCTTATTACTAAACTGGCCTTCAGTCAGAATGCACTTCCATATTGGCCATAAGAGGGCGTCAGGTCCACGTCCATAGCTCTATAGAACTGCGATGTCTGCAAAATCTTTGGTAGGCCTAACTTTTTTAGTTTTGCAATTAAAATGAATGATTCCTGAACTACGATGCTTCTAGAACTGACGGGATGAGCTAGAGATTAAAAAATATAATCTAATCGTCCATTTAATTGAACATGTTAATGTCAACGATAGTTTGAATTTGGCAGGTTGATACGTCGTGAAACGATGTTTGTGAAACGGTTGTTTCGTAGTTGATGTAGTGTAGAATAGAATATCATATGTCACTACACAACTGATTAAGAGTTTCTCCGGACATAACAAGTGGTCATAGGCATAGCTAGTTTGTGTGTGTCAGCTGGGTGTATTCAGCAGCGCATTGTTATCGGAACAGAGGAGCCCTGACGCGTGGCCCCTGGCCATGGCCGTTTCAGAGATGTGCATTTCTCCCGGGCCGGCCGAGTCATGGGTCACTCCAAACTCCCACTCCCGATCGTCTTCATTTATATCATGTCAATTATTTGAGGTGAGTAATTTTTTTTATATTAATGTATTATAATGTGTGTAAGCCGATTGTTTGAAGCAGCCATAGACGCACTTGGTTTTGTCCGGTTTTACTATGACTTCTGTCTTTACAACTGAGAAATATGCTCGATCTGAATAAATACAAAATGCCAGAGCTCAGACCTTTTTGATGTTAAAAACAAAGCCTAGCCTAGCCTACAATACACAAATTCATCCCATGCTTGGATTAGATATGGGGGTTATACTTAGTTATTGGAACAAGGTTATCCCTATGCCCATTACTTTGAGACACATTTAGGGATGTGGTTTGTATCGTGAACCTACGGACTTCAGTGAGGGTTTCATTCCGTCTATACACGGCACCTTCTCAACGAGCAGGTGTGCGCCTGCAGCCAGAGGGGGCGCCAAAATACCTATTCCCCACACAATGTTATGTCGTACTTCATTGATAACCGCTACGCAGCGCATTTTTTTTTATATACTGCTCGTGGCGCCCCCCATGTGATTTGCCGCCCCCCACAAATATGCCGCCCCGGGCGGCTGCCCGGTTCGCCCGTGCCTAAAACCGCCACCATGGTAACAGAGCAGCCCATAAGATGTCTGTCAGTGGGATGGTCATTGTGTGTGTGTGTGTGTGTGTGTGTGTGTGTGTGTGTGTGTGTGTGTGTGTGTGTGTGTGTGTGTGTGTGTGTGTGTGTGTGTGTGTGTGTGTGTGTGTGTGTGTGTGTGTGTGTGTGTGTGTGTGTGTGTGTGTGTGTGTGACTAACGTAACGCCATCACTGCAGTTAAGGAAGGGGGAGTATTAGGGGGCGGAGCTTCAGTCACTGCAGCATGAGAATGGATACTCATGCAGCCAAACACACTGGAGCTCCCTCCTCCTTACACGTACCACACACACCCGCACACATACACACACTCATACCCACACACACACATGCACACACACAGCCCAACGACAAAGAGCAATGAAGCCAGGCTCTCAGCATTTCTACTAGTGTGAGCATCACATTCACCACTCTCCACCTCCTACGTCGCTCACCTGTTCTGTTATTGTCTATCTCTCTTCTCCCCCCTCTGCTTCCCTCTCTCTGTATATTTAGCCTTGTTACCTCCCATCCTCTTCCTCCCTCTCATCTCCCTCTCTCATTAGCCTGCCGTCACTCCATCAAGTGCATCTCTCACAGACACAGTCTCTCCACGCTGAGCTGAACCGTAGCAGGCATCATGTCCTCCAGCGTGTCCCCCCCAGGGACTGGCACCGCACCCGGGTCCAAGAGCAAGCAACCCCAGTCCCCCTTCAGGAAGAGGGGCAGCCTGCAGTACAATGCCAGCCCGGGTAAGTCCACGGAATCCTCCCTATTGCAATCAGAGGAACAGATGATGTTTGCAGTCACATGATTCAGGCAACAACTTTGCGCTGTAGTGATTTCGTGGGGGACTGCTGTCTGTGAGTCTTTTTTTTTTTCTCTCCTTTTATAATTGTAATTATTCAACCTTTGTAATGAAATTAAATATTTGTGAAGCGAGATTTGACTTAGCCAACTAAAAGGGAGAGAAAACTGTGGTATTAATACCCAGCCGCCAACCTCAGAGGAAAAGTGTTTGTTTAGGGAGATGCGTATGTGACCTGTTGATCAGCCAGGTACAGCAGTGGTACCCCAGTACAGCGTTTTAACAACATATTGTACAATTCTGGCTTGTTGCACACGATTCCATTATATTATTTTATGTATTCATTAATTTTTCCTCATTTATTTATCCATTCATTTTCATAGATATATCTTTAAATGTTCAAGTTTTGCACAAAGGAGATGAAGCTCCTGAATATATACATGCATACAATAATTGAACCATCAGAAATGTGTTGATTATGAAACTGATCGCCAAATGCAGAATTTTCTTCTTTGAATCACCCCTTTTATTGAAAGGTGGGTCTAACTTCACTTCAACATTGAATGCATTTATACGAGCTGTCTTCAATGTATAGACAAAGCTTTGAATAGATGCATTGTTTGAAAGAATGTCAATACAGCAGCGATTTACAACCGTCCCCGATCGAATACACAGGTTGGGGAATCCAGTACGTGCATCCAATATTAATGTTATGCAAATACTCCTGCTATTTTTCTTCAGTAATTAATGTCAGATGAAATATAAAAAGCATTAGATCAATCAAAACTACAGTACCTTTTAAATCGGTGGAAGGGCATGTTTCCTATAGCAAATATAATTCTTCCATCGTGGAGGAAGGAGATGTGACATTTCTTTGTACTGAAAATGGAATTGTAAAAAAGTGTTGTTGATGCGCCAAAGATTTTCTCCTCGGGAAATATTTTCAGTCTCTCTCACTCACTCACTCTCCCACTCTCTCACTCTCTCACACGTGCTCTTTCTCCATTGCTCTTCCTAAATGACCCATAATTACCTCTCACAGCTGACAGCCATGATTGCAATACAACTGCATTAGGACTGTAGTACGGGACAGCCACATACTGGTGACGCCCCCACTGCTCAGCCTCTAACCCTGACGGTTAGGAAGATAAATGTATGTTTTGGGCGTCTGATAAGGAGAGAGAGAGAGAGAGAGAGAGAGAGAGAGAGAGAGAGGCTCTGTGTTTGTAGATGTGCACATAATCACTGGCGTAATGTGAAAATGCTATCACGGTTGAAGCACTACAACAAACAGCTGGTGACTCATGGGTGGTTTACCAGGGCAGTGATGGAGGGCTAGCCAAGGGGAATCTGTCCCTACAGAGCGTGGGTTCACTGAGACTTATTGTGGTTGTCGGAGTCTACTGAGTCATACTCTGTGATGGTTGAATTGGATTCATTGTAGTGTAATTATCGACTGTGTGGAATCCAATCCTTTGTGGACCAGAGAATCGGATTGCTGTTCTTATCAGTGATGACTTTGGTGACATTTCGATATGTTTGTGTATTAGCTCTGGTTTTTACTTCATTCATCTTCTTAAATGTGCAGTGTGTTAAGTGACACCTTGTAGAACGGATTTAGCTGAAATGGAATATAATATATTTAAATATTTTTTGATGAGTATATAAAATAAAGAAAAATATGAGCTGGTATGATGGTATATAGTAACTTTGCTATTATTCAGAGTTGTACAAGAGGATATACTTTTTAACATATAAGATACATTGAGATGCCCTGAAACAGGAACACAAATACTCAGTTCTAGTCCCATGTTGTGGGACATGTTTGTTTATCGCATCTCGCTCTATTAGTGGTCATATAAGTGAAGGTGAAAGGTATGGCCCTGGTGACTGTAGCGAGGTATCGTCAGCTTTCTGCTCTGTCTTTTCCTGCAACAGCAACAGGATTGCTGTGCATGCTGCTCTTGCAACACGTTTGCTTGTCGGGATTCAGTCAAATCTGGGGCGCAATACTGTGCTTGGCCAAGGGAGGGAGCCTGGTCTAAGTGAATATAGTGAGTTTGATGAATGAAGGTCTCCAGGCAGGCATGGTGGAAAGCATCTGGGATCGGCACTGGATTCGCCAGGATGATTTGATCACTTCACTTAGCTGTCTCTGTAACCTTTTTTCTTGTCATTTTGAGCAAAGATATAGCTGATACCGAGAGATACCATTTTTATTTTGTTGATTTCTTTGAAACACTTATTTTCCAGGTTTTGTAAGTTAGATAATTGATTTCTCAGTACTCTGGTTAATTAACATGTCATACACCTACTTGAAAAGCTAGTTACCATGTTAATAAAAACATCGATACTTTACTAAGATCAAAATATAAAAACATCTACACTGGTCAGTGGTCCATGACCTCTTTATATTTGTATATTTACAATTGCATAATAGATTAAACCTCATATTCTTCACACATGTTGAACATTTGGTAATTGATTGAGTCGAGAGTGAATCATCTTCAGATAAGGTATGCAATGTTTGGATAAGAACAAAGGCAAACTGAAATTGGGGGAAAACAAACATATCCTTTAATACCATAAAATGAACATTGACCTGAGGCTCTGTTGATTTGATAATGTATTACAGCCTAGGCTCTGTCCAGGACCAATTACCTGACCAAATCACTGTGTCTGTTCTATGGACCCACATGACTGGGTCTGTCCTGCTCTTAAACTACATCAAACGCCATCCAAATGAGGAGAAATGTTTATTATAATTGTTGTGACTACTGAACCAGTGTCTCCTCTTCTATATATATATATATATATTTCCTTTCTTTTTATGTAATAAGCTCAGTTCAACGGAACAAAGTTTGGAAGTGTAAACATTTTAACCTTGCTTTTTCTTTTGCTATTGTGAAACGAATACCCGAGCAGAGTACATGTGTCGAAACACCAGAAAAAAGCTCTAATATTTGAACATTGGGAACAAACGTATCCAGTCCAAATACATTTTAGTTGAAATATTGAACCTCTGTTAAAACGTTTTGCAGCTGCATGTGAACATTACAATCCGAGAGGAGGGCAAGTGGGAACGCTCTGCAGAGATATTGTTCAGAGGGACACCAGCATGTTGCCCTTAGCAACACACAGGAGTTGCAATCGCAGGAGTTGAAAAGAGCAAACAACAGGCTATGTAGCGGACGATTCACATCCACAGTATAATGCACATTCCCCCCCCCCCCGCCCCCATCTGTCTGCCCCACTTGGTACATTCCGAGCCATTTAAATGAGCCGAATCAGCTGCAGAGGCGCTATAGAGCGGCGACAGCTGGCCTGAACCAGGAAGCATCCGGAGGGCTAGGCAGCAAAACACTGGGCTGTGAGGGGGAGTGCATGGACCCACTGCACCGTCTCCATGTATGTATGACAGGGATAGATTAATGCAGCGGCTTCCGCTGTTCATCTGTGTGTGTGTGTGTGTGTGTGTGTGTGTGTGTGTGTGTGTGTGTGTGTGTGTGTGTGTGTGTGTGTGTGTGTGTGTGTGTGTGTGTGTGTGTGTGTGTGTGTGTGTGTGTGTGTGTGTGTGTGACTGTCTGTTGTGGGACGATGCGCAGAGGTCTTTCTTTCTTTTCGTCTCCTTGCGGCACCTCCTCTTCATCCTTCACTCCTCATCATGTCCACTTTTCTGGACAGCAGATGTCACCCTGAGCTGTCTGTCTCTCTCTCTCTCTCTCTCTCTCTCTCTCTCTCTCTCTCTCTCTCTCTCTCTCTCTCTCTCTCTCTCTCTCTCTCTCTCTCTCTCTCTCTCTCTCTCTCTCTCTCTCTCTCTCTCTCTCTCTCTCTCTCTCTCTCTCTCTCTCTCTCTCTCTCTCTCTCTCTCTCTCTCTCTCTCTCTCTCTCTCTCTCTCTCTCTCTCTCTCTGAGCAGTAAAGTACGCTCCACCACCCCCCATCCCATGGTAAACAAAACCGCATCTGTCCTCTTGAACTCAGCCTTCCACCTCTGTCTGACTAACCCCACCCCCTCCCTCCCTCCAACACCTCCTGTCCCTTCATGGGTCTGACCAGTCCCCCAAGTGATATTCTTCATTGTATAAAGGAGGTTATTTGTAGACATGTTTACATTGTAGAGCTTTGTTGTGCTGAGAGAGCCAGCCGGGGATTTAGCCTGGGAGCCTCAGTTTATATCATTCGATTTCTACCTCATTATTACTACTACTACTATTATAACTACTACTACTATTCGGAGTACTACTTTCCTACTACTATTGGATATCTCTTATTAATTGTTGAGGAATAACATTCTACTCAAGTTCCTAAAACAACAAAGCTCAATTAGGGTAAGTAGATATGTTTGTGTTTCAGATGGTGATGATGAACACACTCTTTGTTTCATGGTTCTGTGTGATGGGGACAAAAGACATACATGCGTAAAGATGCGGGTTGATTGCCATTGACCCGTTGCTGCAATACATCAACGTCGCTGCCATATTTGAGAGGCCAAGGCTGGCCGATGAATACGGTTAAAAGGGATAGTTTTTCCTGGATTGAAACATTTGCATTTGTCAAACAACTTCAATGAGCATTTTTTTTATTCATGTTAAATCATATTAGTTTATATTGTATATACCAATCGTTTTTCCTTTTCCTTCTTTTTCATGCCACATAGATCATAAACACTTGAATAAAAACAACCGATTGAAATTGGTTGACAAATGTAAACGTTATAGTGCCTTTTATCTGGAAAAAAGCACAGCTCCCCCGTTTGCTGGTATTTGATAACAGGCCTTGTCTTGCCCTCTCCAATATGGCGGGGACGTAGACGTACGAACCAAGGCCAATGCGGCGTCTATGTTCATGGCCTTTGTCACCCACCTCAACAAGGAATCATTTTTAAATCCAGACAAAACAAAATAGTTGTTGTTGTGGTTTAATACTGATTATGATGCTAAACATAATCTTATACTGAATGATCGACACCAGTATGGAATTGCCAAATCTTTAAAAGAAAATGGCACATTGAAGTCCAACCACCTACCCAAATGAATGGTAAAATATGATGAATAATAATCACAAACGTAAAGCTCACCATGTGTCAGGGTGTTTGCATTAGGGCTGTCAAATGACCTTGAATAAGCCAACTATAATCATTTATATCATTGAGCCCCTTTCTCACTTTTTTCACCAAGAGTGCCCAGAATAGCAAATCAAACAATGTCATGCTAGGTCATGAAGAGTGTGCCGAAATCAAAGGGTCACTGTCATTCGTTTTGTGTTGGCACAGTGCAAGCTAAAGTCCTGGTTGAGTGCCCGCTCCTGTAGCTCCTGGCCAATGTGAAATAATTTTCCCAACTTACATCCAATTTTGGTGTTAAATGCTTTTTTTTAACAGTTTAAGTTGGGATGAATAGGCGTTTTGATGTCAAAACTTTGGGGATTCATGGATATTTTTGACTGATTGTACGTCAAGGATTGGTTGCTGCTACTGATTGTTCATAGCACTATGAATGAATCCTCTTGAGCACAAAAAAGTTATGGGAAAATCCCTGGACAATTATAAACTGAAAAGACTGAGAACCATGAGTGTGTGTGTGTGTGTGTGTGTGTGTGTGTGTGTGTGTGTGTGTGTGTGTGTGTGTGTGTGTGTGTGTGTGTGTGTGTGTGTGTGTGTGTGTGTGTGTGTGTGTGTGTGTGTGTGTGTGTCAGAACACAACATCTAACAAGGGTGAAATTGAGTAAACAAGCCAGTCTGTTGACACCCTGGCTGCCCTCTCTGACCCCTCATTGATGGGTATTATCTTCCTCTTGTTCTCCACAACACCCCTACTGTATCATGTTGGAGTCAGACAGCGAGCTCCACAGCATTATGCATCGCAATGAAATATACATGCAGAAAGACTCGCCTGCCTTAACATGACACTCTGTGATCGGCTGCTAAGGTCTCGGGGACGGTTGTTTTCATTGGCCAGCTGTCCGTTGGGAGAACTGGGTGTATGTACTGTATTCTATGTATCAAGGACCTTAAGGACTTGCCAGTGCCATGATCTTTTAATCTGGGGCAACAAGGCATCACAGTTGACAGGCTATGAGGCTACACTCCTACATCATCACAGCACATCGCCGTTCTTCCCCTCAGATCAGCCATAGGGACCCCTCTGACACGGCGGTCCTTCATCTGTTCTGCAGACGAGATGCTTGACGTCTGTGGAGCATCTTGTTGTTGTGTTGTCTCCTCACTCACCATGGGGGATGTGTGAGATTATGTAACGTTAGCTGCAGCGCGCCAAATATAGACACCATCAGGGGGATTATCTCCAGGCCTGGGGGGGCTCTGCTTGGCTAGGCTCGGTCCAGCTTGGATGTTTTTTTCCGGTGGGGCGGGTTGGTGGGGGGGAGGGGGGGCGATCCTCCTCTCCCCTCTCATGCCCCCTTCTAATAAAGTCAGTGAGATGTAACC
Source organism: Gadus chalcogrammus (assembly GCF_026213295.1). Lineage (NCBI taxonomy): Eukaryota > Metazoa > Chordata > Actinopteri > Gadiformes > Gadidae > Gadus > Gadus chalcogrammus. Next base: position 11,620,453 of record NC_079412.1, read on the forward strand.
CACGTGACCACACCACTGTTACCTCACAGTACAGTGCACTAGACAGGGCCGCTCGCTTGGACACAAGCCTTTCTCCACCTCCTCCCGTCGCTAGCATGGTTGAGTATATATTGGCTGGGGTCGCTCCTCTGTGCAGCAACTAACCTCATCCAAACACCAACTCTGAGTCAAGGCTTTGTGTATGAGAAGTACAGTGAAGCAGGTCAGTGGTCTTCCACATACTATTGTTCACAACTCAATCAGTTTCGATGAGTACATTTGAAATATAGAGAGGATTCGTATGCGGTAGAGTTGTGGAAGAATGTTTTTCCCTAGCCCTGCTAAGACTGTATCAAATAATATTGCTAAGTGTTCACCGGTACAGTAGAAGCATTGCGTGTCTGTGTGGGTTGAGTAGGAGGTGTTGATTGGGCGGTGTTGGACAGGAGGTGCTAAGCATGTGGTGCGTAGCATAAAAAGCATTTTTACTCTTTTATTTTCCACGTGGCAGTGTTGACTGTGTTTAACTGCATGAGAGTTTGTGTTTCCGTGAAGAAAGGCCATCTATATCACCTGTATGTGACTAGCTCCGGTGCTCATTCATATCCTAAACGCAGCCGCATCAGAAGACGCTAAACACATTAAGGCAAGGCAAGGCAACTTTATTTATTCACACTTTTCATACACGAGGCAAACTCAAAGTGCTTCACATAGAAAAATGGTCACACAATAAAAGGAAATAATAAATAAAATAGATGAATAAAGACAGTAAAGAAAACAATTAAGATGATTGTTTTCAATTTCCCCCCGGCGGATGTTAGAGGAAGAGGGAGACATATTTTGTCTAGCAGAGCAAAGCCGGTAGGAAGCAGACCCACAGACATCTACCATGCGGAGGATGAAATATTCATAGGGGCATTCAGAGGCAGGTGTGCAGTTGCACAGCAAAAGATTAATGAGCACCTACGGGTGTCAAAATAGACCCCTGGGGGAAGCAGCGTGAATTGAACACCCCCGGTTGGATCTGTTTTTGGGCAAGGGGTTCCTTTCTGTGTCCCTATAGCCCTCCCTGCCGCTTAAGGCATCCGTCTACAGTCTCCCTCAGCGTATGCCTACTCTACTGTTTCCGTTCTGTTATTTTGCATGATAACTTGTTTCAGTCCTGCAGAGGCACTGGCACGAATAGCCGTATATGTGTTGATGGTCTCTAGACTTTAATAGCCCATTGTTTCTTGATAGCAGCTTAGTTCGGACCCTCCACTCGCGCCTAACTCGGATCAGCCATGGACCGGAGAAGATGAAGGACGTCATTTAGGCAGAACAAAACAGGACTTGTTGGGGTGGTGGTTGACCGGTGGTTGATCTTAAACTCTGTTTCAACCGAAACCATACACACCTGTCTATTTATTTGCATAGGAAAATGTATGGTTTGGCTGCAAAGATATCCTCATCATATCACATCATGATACAATGGTCTCGACGCAATTTCATCCCATTTCAAAATTTGAATACGTGTCTGTATTCTAAACAGGCTACTTGTTTTTCTTATGGAAATTGTTTCACTCTCTTTCCCCAGTTGAGCTTCGCGGCGCACGTCACCTCCTCACTTCCCAGCATTCGTTGCCGGGAATCCCAGTGGCCCTAAAGCAGCCCATTGACCTTCGCACATCCATGGACGGAAAATACAAAGAGATCGCGGAGGTCAGCGCTTCACAGAATACACATCTCAGCTCACTCACTTAACATGTATCCCCATGTGGATCTGTGTTGTGTTTGAATGCTGTGCGTTTCCTAGTGGATGTTTATTTTGGGTGTACATGTGTTTCTCAGGAGCTGTTCTCCCGCAGCCTAGCTGAGAGCGAGATGCGGAGCGCGCCCTACGAGTTCCCCGAGGACAGCCCCATCGAGCAGCTGGAGGAGCGACGCCAGCGCCTGGAGAGACAGATCAGCCAGGATGTCAAGTGAGCCCCGCAGGAGAGCGCCCAGTCCAACATTAACCCTGGGGGACTTTGTGCGGGACAATCTCAGCTACTTGAGATTGTTCCAAATTATGAATGGGAAATGTACGTGTGCGTGTGTGTGTGTGTGTATGAGTGACTGATAACCACATCACCCTGGATCTCTTGTTCCCCAGGTTCGAGCCAGATATTCTGCTGCGAGCGAAACAGGAATTCATGAAAACAGACAGCGCTACAGATCTAGAGTAAGTGAGGGGCTGAACGCGGTCACTGCCTCTCACCTCATCAGCTGAACGTATTGGCTGATAATCGCACATCATGGAGCTTTGGAATATCTCTTCTGTCAGATATTTGAAGGACGAGGACCAGGCGAGTTACTATCTGGAGAGAGAGCTGATTCCTGAGAGGGAGTACCAGAGAGTCTCCATTTCCGGGGAGGAGAAATGCGGGGTGAGTTACGGCTGCTGAAGCTCCAGTAGCATGGCTGCATTAAAGCACTGCTCTTGTGTACTACATTTGTATCATATATATTTATATTATATTCATACATTGGTCTTTCACTCTATCTCTTATTCTTCTCTTCCATCCTCCTCATCTTACGTCTTCTTCTTCTTTTTCTCTTCCTACCTCTTCTTCTTCTTCTTTTCATCCTACCTCTCCATATTCTTCTTCTTCTTCTTCTTCTTCTTCTTCTTCTTCTTCTTCTTCTTCTTCTTCTTCTTCTTCTACTACCTCTTCTTCTTCTTCTTCTTCTCCACCTACCTCTTCTTATTACCACTATTTTCCTCCTACTACTTCTTCTTCTCCAAATCCTCCCTCTCTGTATAGGTGCCCTTCACAGATCTGCTGGATGCAGCCAAGTGTGTGGTGAAGGCTCTGTTCATCAGGGAGAAGTACATGGGCGAGTCTCTGCAGAGCTTCTGCCCGACCACCGCCCGCTACCTGCAGGAGCTGAGTGACCGGCCCCTGGGGGCCTGCGATGAGGACGTCCCAGAAACCACTGCTGGTAGCTTAACACAGACTTGCACGTGCGCACACACACACACATACGCACACGCACACATGCACACATGCATCAGCACAAGCATGAACGCACGCACAAGTACACATACAACTCAGCGAACGAGATCTAGAGATCTAGTATTGGTGAATCAAGTCTAATTACATGCAAACAAACAACTTAGACACTCAAGACATCCCGAAATACAAACCTGAAAGACTATTCTTTAAACATGCACCAGTTAATGTCAAAGACTCCACATCTCACTGGAAACCAAACTGGATCTCGACAATAATAAACGTCTGTTCTCTCAGTGCATGACTTCCAGGCAGTGGTCACAGATTTAGCGGCGTATGTGTTGCCCACTCAAGACGCCCTTGGGGACAAACACATCCATGTTGGCCCTGATCCCTGATTCTGTCCTCCCCTCTTAAGACCCCACTCACATGCACCCGGAACCCGGTTCCAAAACCCACCCCTACGAGAAACAACACCTGGCCGCCATGCCCCCGGACGCTGGCTACGGCTGCCAGATGGTCGATGGGGTGGTGCACGTGTTCACCTCCCAAAGCACCATGGACACGTGAGGCCAAGAACTACCCCACACACCACTGCCCACTTCACTGCTCACTAGGGTGGGGCAAGGCAAACACACACTGTTTGCCACACACAAGAATTGAGATCTGACTAATAATTGTTTGATAACTGTGTGTTTTGCTTGTTATTTTTCTTCCGCCTTTCTATACAACTCCTAATGTTTTTAAGGTGTTGACGTAGAACAAATTGATATTTAAGGCTCTTCGACTTTGAAGTACACACCAAATTAAATTTCGGCTTCTGGTGTTTGGGTTTATCCAGGAGCACAGAGCTTGACCTGCCCTATACGGACCTGCGAGAATACATTGCTGATATGAACATGATGATGGCCCTCATCATCAACGGCCCAGTGTGAGTTATGTACATAATGAACACGGTCATTTGTGTCAATTTGTGTATTATGTGTACATAATTAGGCCCTAATATATCGTACATTCCGAAAATCTGTGCAACACTCGGGAACACAATTGATCAAATCATTATAAAAACTGTTGAGGTGATGAGGTTGAAATTGGTTGACCTGAATTTCCGGCTCTTGTTCCTAACGGAGGCAGAAAATCCTTTTGCTATCGCCGTCTGCAATACCTGAGCTCCAAGTTCCAGATGCACATCCTGCTGAACGAGATGAAGGAGCTGGCGGAACAGAAGAAAGTCCCGCACCGAGACTTCTACAACATCCGCAAGGTGAGCGAGCCCCCGGAAACCCCGCCTCTACACTTTTTGAAACCGGATCTTCTGTGTAAAGATTTAGCAAAGAAAGAGCAAAGTTTTTAGAATTGTTTAATGTTTAAAGTTATAACAAAAAACAAAATAAATGTGTCAGTTCTATTTGTAAATGTTAAATAACATGCTTCCATAAAGACGGGGCTATGAAGAGGATAATGATGTGATGTGCTGATAAATTTATAGAAAATCTCACGGATGAGGTTTTCCTTCCCCATGCGTTTGTCTTCAGGTGGACACGCACATCCACGCCTCGTCCTGCATGAACCAGAAGCACCTGCTGCGCTTCATCAAGCGGGCCATGAAGAAGTTCCCCAAGGAGATCGTCCACGTGGAACAGGGCCGCGGCCAGACCCTCATGGAGGTCTTCGACAGCATGAACCTCACCGCCTTCGACCTGAGCGTCGACACGCTGGACATGCACGCTGTACGGCCGGCGGCTCCATCCCGATGATGAAAGATGTTATTTATCACATCTTGCTGGAATCTAGTGTCTGAGTGACCCTCTTTGTCGTCTAAACTCTTTTTTTGTGTTTCCTTTTTAGGACCGCAACACTTTCCATCGTTTTGACAAATTCAACGCCAAGTACAACCCTATCGGCGAGTCCATCCTCAGGGAGATCTTCATAAAAACAGACAATCACGTGGAGGGGAAATACTTCGGTCACATCATAAAGGTGCTCTTCAAATTGACCATAATGCACCCCGACACCTAAAACATGTAATCCTACACGCTTGCCAATAGCATGGGTTTGACGGTACACTGGCGCCATCTTCTGACTCCAACCTGTTACTACGCCTTCAGGAGGTAATGGCTGACCTGGAGGAGAGCAAGTACCAGAACGTGGAGCTCAGGCTGTCCATCTACGGCCGGTGCAGAGACGAGTGGGACAAGCTGGCCAAGTGGGCGGTCATGCACCACGTCTACTCAGACAATGTGCGCTGGCTTGTGCAAGTACCGAGACTCTTGTAAGATGTCTACATTTAATGCAATACATTTAACTATATTACCACACCAAATGTCATCTAGATAATTACATGAGATTAAAGTGAATAAAATGCTATTACATACATATTTGCCTACATATGTACACGCATACATGCAATATGCATTTTTGATGTTTGAAAATGGAATATTGATTTGTTTACAAATTGGCCTTACTGAAAAGCAGTTTCTTCATTTGTTTTTTGCACCTACTTTAGGATCTTTTTCTCCTATTTTTCTCCTTTACTATTTGAATATGTTTGAACAATCTCAAGGTACCAAATTGCCTGGATGTTATAACAAAAAAGCGATTTTCTGCCCCTCTCTTCCAAAGTGATGTCTACCATACCAAGAAGCAGCTGTCCAGCTTTCAGGAGATGTTGGAGAACATCTTCATGCCCCTGTTTGAGGTCACCGTCCACCCAGGCAGCCACCCTGAGTTACACCTCTTCCTACAGCATGTAAGTGCTTCTCTTTTGTTTATCCAGAACGCATTAAAAACCTCATTCAAATGCGCAGTGTTTGGCAGATCTCATTATAAGGTTAAAACCTTTTACTGTATCCAACTACAAAAAGATTATTGAAGTGTGACAGATGCCAAACACTCCCTGGCCTTTACATCATAGAGTCTGTTTCATGCTGTTGCCATGGAAACATAACATGAAGAGCAGAGTGTGTGCGTGTGTGTGTGGAATTCAACACGTTCGGCGAATTGGTTCATAAACGGCAACGTGTTGTTTAGGCCTACCGCGATTATGTGCATGTTGTGTTATTCCAAAGCATTGCGTGTATGTAAATATGAGTTTCCCATTGCAACAAATAAAATTACAATTCCTTTGATAATTTAATCTATTTTTTAATTTACATTTAATTAATTTTGATTGTGTATTATTGTTCCTGGGTTGGTCTTTGCAGGTGGTGGGCTTCGACAGCGTGGATGACGAATCCAAGCCTGAGCAGCACATCTTTAACCTGGACAGCCCGCTCCCAGCTAGCTGGACAGGGGAGGAAAACCCCCCCTACTCATACTACCTCTACTATACCTACGCCAACATGACCGTGCTCAATCACCTGCGCAGGTATGGCCCTCAACAACTGGACTGATCACCGTATGTTGTGACAAATCCTGGATGTTTATGCCGAAAGAAATCCAACTTCATGTATTGATCTTAGAATATGATGGGAAATGCGTGTCAAAGCAGTACAGCACAGTCATAACAATTACACATGTGTGGAAGCTCAGGAGGAAGAGCAGTTTGACTTTTAACTAGAAGGTCGCTAGTTCGATCCCCGATCCCCGAGTGTCGAGGGGTCCCTGAGCAAGACACTTAACCCTAACTGCTCCCGACTAGCTGGCTGTCGCCTTGCATGATTGACTCAGCCGTCGTGTGTATGAATTTCAATTCAATTCAATTCAATTTTATTTGCATAGCCCTTAATCCCCATTACAGTCTCAAAGGGCTTAACAGGCCAAATATTCATGAACCGTTGTAAGTCGCTCAGGATAAAAGCGTCTGCCAAATGTCCTAAATGTAAATGTAAATTTAAAGAATATGCAACAATATAAGACACAATATGCATAGTAAAAAAAAAATCAGCACTTTGCTAAAAGTGTCATCTAGAATGTCGTGTAGAGTTTTGGTCGAGAAGTGTGCATTCCCATTGCATATGAGTGCACTAACACCCGGGGTGCGTATGTGTTGACGACGCCCAGGCAACGTGGGTTCAACACCTTTGTGCTGCGTCCCCACTGCGGAGAGGCAGGACCGATCCACCACCTGGTGTCTGGCTTCATGCTGTCAGAGAACATCTCCCACGGCCTGCTGCTGAGGAAGGTAACCACGCTTTCATACTCGATGAAACCGAAACACATGGATCCAACATGTGCAGTATCATGTGAACACAGACTCACGGTTAACTCAGGACTCATGCCCCTGTGTCCAGGCTCCCGTCCTGCAGTACCTGTACTACCTGGCCCAGGTCGGCATCGCCATGTCCCCCCTCAGCAACAACAGCCTGTTCCTCAGCTACCACCGCAACCCCCTCCTGGAGTACCTGTCGCGGGGCCTGCCGGTCTCCCTGTCCACAGACGACCCCCTGCAGTTCCACTTCACCAAGGTCAGACCCCCTCCCTGGCCGTGGTGCAAGAAACACTGTCCATTTTATTTATCAGTAACTGTAATGGTATCCTCATAGTCTGCTTCGTAAGCCAAAAGCTTATGGAGTGTGAACTAGAATCCTATTGTTTTAACCCATTGTGTATCACTTACTGAAATGGGATCATCATCAGTATTTCCCCCAGAAAATGTCTTAGTCAAGGTGGTCAAGGAGCAGGGGGGGGGGGGGGGGGGGGCACGACCATTGTTGTAACAGTATTACTGATGCATTATTGATCTTTATTTTTTACACCTGATGGAAGCATGTTTTCTTTCCCTACGAGTTTTCTACTTTGTTAATGCATAATAATTAAAAAATATTTATTAATGTATTATTATTATATTATATTATATATATATATTTTTTTTTATATACATTGGTAGTCAAGGCGGGGCCCTATTGTTGTTATAGCGGCCGCCTTAACAACACAGTACTGGGGGAAACACTGATAATAATTTGCTTCTGAAGCCCAAATTGAGCTCATACTGAGCACAACTTCTCCTCAAGAGCTGGAATCATATTGTATTAACATAGTTAAGCACACAGACCGGAAATCTAGCGTGGCTGCATTTTTTCAAATTCAGACACAAACAAAAACATTGTATCCCAGCCGGGCCGCCGTCACCTGGTCCCTGTTAACCCAGTGTTCCCCGATGTGTTTCCCTCTTATCTTTGCATGTCTGCGGTGCAGGAGCCTCTTATGGAGGAGTACAGCATCGCGGCCCAAGTGTGGAAGCTGAGCTCCTGCGACATGTGTGAGCTGGCCAGGAACAGTGTGTTGATGAGTGGCTTCTCCCACAAGGTGAACCCACGCAAAATGAAAAAAATTCCCTGCAGGAATTCCCCGTATAGTAAATGATTGAACAATTCTAGACAATTTTGTTTGGGGAAAAGCTTCCACTCCACAATTAGAATGTGTTTATTTATTGTGTGATATGTCTTGTTCCTATGTTAATGATATTACCTGGACCGCAAATGATATTACATTAGGGGATATTGCTGTTTATGACTTTATCCTGCAAGGAAGTCCCTTTTTAAGTCTTAATCCACTGAACTGCAGATGGTTTGCATGGATAATCGTGTATGTCTTCAACAGATTATGTTTTGATTATCTTGAATTTGGTCTATATAATATATCCTCATGGATTAATTAATTTGGCTAATTGGATGTTGTGTCCATTAGGTGAAGAGCAACTGGCTGGGCCCATACTTTGGGAAAGAGGGCCGCGAAGGGAACGACATCAGACGGACCAACGTGCCTGACATCCGCGTGGCCTACCGATACGAGACCATGTGTGAGGAGCTCAACCTGATCATTCAGGCCATCCGCACAGACCAGCTGGAGACCATCGAAGAAGAGGCCTGTCTGACTATGAAGGACTAGATGCTTCCAAGAAACATCATTACGAATCAAGTCAAGCCCTTCTATTTTTACATTGGGACCAAGTCAGAATTTGAACACAAATCACAAAACTTTTGAAACCAGAAGTGATGGTGAATTAATTAAAAAGCAGAAATGCATTACTAGGAGACTGTGAGTTACCATGGCTTAGCAATGTGAAAGGGGCCCTGTTATGGCCTGTTTTAAGGGTCTACACTATCCGAAGTGTTTAACGTTCTATTATTGTTGTGATTGTTGTGGTTCAAGAGTTCCTTTTGTATTCACTGTAGTCAGTGTGTTTATTCATGTGGCCATATTCTTTTAATTTCTCCTTCCTCTAGTCTGTATATCACGTCATTTCTTTTTGCACAGCATGAACGAGAGCAACTCTTAAGATATTGTTATCAACATTGACCATGTCGACTTCCAATCCTCATATTAGCGGATAGCAGTGAGGCATTGCTCCTTTCTGTGAAGTGCTGTATTGTGCATTGCAGTATCATACCAGGCTGTTATTGTGGGTGTGTGAAATCATCAATACATTCACCTTAATGCACGTATGAAAGGCTGATTTGAATTCATACTTGCATAACCATGGGAACCGGATCATTAACCACAACACTGCCATGTGACAGGCCTCAGCGACATCACTCCACAGCCCCACCCTACAGGTTTATATCTATTTAGTTGTTTCTGTAATGTTCTTTGGCCCATCCAGTGTTTTCCAGTGGGGTGATAAATTGACGTGATGTTGTAACTCTGTCAATGCATGGCCCCTTTGTTTGAAAAAGGGGCATGGTAACTATGTCTACCTTTACTTAACCTGGCTTTATTTTGACATTATTTGATCAAAACAAGTCAAGCATACATGGCTGAAAGCTGTGAATCATTAACTGTGCTGGATCTAAGAACGCTAAATTCACAAGGAGAAAAAAGCTATTAGCGACTTGAACCTGATCATGCTGTTGATGTTGTCTATCGGCTTCCATGGCTATATATTATTAGCCATGAGAAATAGACTAAGGACCTCCTTGCATTGGTCCATTGTGATAAGTTCACTAAAGTATAGCACTGATCTCCATGTCAAAAGGTGATTAAAAAACATAGTTATTGCTACAGTTGACCAATTGAAGGAGTTTAAATATTGCTATAATACTTGGATGCAAAGGTTGGGAATATTTGTATAGATTTGACATTAAGGTAAATACATACCGACAGCGCTATCCATGGTTTGATCTGTATCCATCAATGCAAGTTTAGGTCATAGTATGGCAAGCCGAATTGTCATTTACTAACTAAGTTTGACTATACGGAATTAACATTGTAGATATCAACAACTTCTTTCTGACTAGTCGTAATATCATTTTGAATACTTGGAATTTTCATTCAAGATATCTGTAATGTAATTGTGACTAGTCGAAACGACAGATAGAGATAGGCCTATCTGTAATTCAGTTTTGACTAGGCGAAACTGAATTACGTCACGGAAAAAGACATTAAACTCGTCACACATCTTAAATGACAATTGACGATATCTGTAATTCAGTTTTGTATGGCAAGCCGAATTGTCATTAACTATGTTTGACTATCCGGAATTAACATTGTAGATATCAACAACTTCTTTTTGACTAGTCAGAACATAAAAAACAACGAAGAACTTTAAAAAAAAATAATAATAATTTAAAAATAACAGTTAACATGAGTAAGAAGGACATATCAAAAAATTGAGCTATTTCCCAAACTGTCAACAACGGAGGTCAAATGTTTATGTAGACTCTGTTGTCTTGTCCCCTGGATGGGGACATCCTTTTTACAGGGCAAGAATCTTTCATATATTTTTTTAACAGCTTGGCCCCCACCTCTGAGGGGTGGTCTGTGAGGAAACGCTTATAATGGGTTGACTTGGCCAAGAGGGTGGGACTACTAGTGGTGGACACGGGGTAGCGTGGAGGGTAGGCCAGCGACAGCAGCATGGGCTATCTGCCTAGCAGGTAGGATGCGTTAGATGGAGGAGCCAGCGATGAGGGGACTGGCTCATGGAATGCAGAAAAGAATATACGAGACGAATTATACTTTTATTGTTTATTGGTATTATTGGTCATTTTTCGAGGCGCAATACAGCCCACCTCTATAGCCAGTACTATGGCAGGGCATGTGCCAAGTTTGGCAACGCACATGGCCTCGCGCCTGGTTTTCAATCAATCTTTTCTTTATTTTAATAGAGGCAACAGAAAAAGAAAAGAAAACTTGAGTGTGGCCCCTTCACCAAAAAGGGATTCATACTTTGCAGTCACGTGACTACCATGGCTACCTGGAGGACAACAAACGCAGGCAAAATGGCGACGAATAGCGGCCAGCCAGGGGAATTGCAGCCTTGCAGATTTCCAATAGGCCTACTACAATCAATCAACTATTTAGACTATAAATGTTCAAATTAGATATCAAGAAAAGATAAACATATTGGGAACTTTTGATCCATACAGCAACCGCTGATGTGTTCATTGCTTTGAAGTTGGCAACGTCTCGACCAGACTTGGAGTTTGGAGAATTATCTTATAGAGAATCCGTCACCTTACACCGCACAAAAAAATGAAAGCCTACACAAGGATGCCAAACTTTTTTTCAAGAGTGGATGGGTTAACAACGTTGTCATATTGGAGGTGAAAAACAGGAATATCTTCATAATCAAAGCAAAGGTGAGAGACTATCTAGCTATCCGCAAAACGATCAACAAATACATTTTCTCTGAATCAAATAACTAAGAAGCTCTTTTATTGGCCAAGTAATGCGGTAGGGTCCACACAAGTTACATTTTGCATTTCTGAGTTCCAGTGCAGCGGAGCTTTTTGCTGCACTCTGAAATAAAACTGCTGTGCTGAATTCTGATGCCTCCGCTATTTTTGCCAGATTGGGCCAGATTTTCCGCCCAATCTGGCAACACTGACAATCCCCATGACGGCAGAGGGAGGGTTATTTTAATTTTGAAATAATCGTAATTATGTGTAATTAAACAATATATATTACTTATGGCAAATTCGAATCAAATATACAATAATACATATCATGTCTATAGCTAACTTTTGCGTTATTTAGAAAAGGTACTCGAATCAGGATCGCTTTTAACTCACTTTATTTGGCCTAGTTTCGGTATGGTTACTATACCGCAAAAGGAGAGGAATCGTATATCCACGCGCGGAGCGACGCTTGGCAGAGCATCCGAGGTTGCCTGGCCCCTGCCCCTCTAGAGAATCTCTCATGGACATATTATAAAATCTCTCCCCTCATCGGGGTCCTGCTATGTTTAGATATGGAGTAGGCGTGGCCTACGTTACGTGGTACATGCTCTGATTGGTTATGATTTGAGAGCCTGCCTCTGGTTTCCTCATATGTGTTAAAGATGTTGCCATTTGTGGCTGGAGTAGTTATTACAGCTTATATGTTTGGTCCTGCTCAGAGTAGTCTTGCAAAGCCAGACCAAACTACAGCAAGTAGAATAGTCTGGAACCACGCTATTTAGAGCCGTCTATCCGGGGGGAAACTGGGCTGGCCTGTTTTTATTTCTTTAAACCAATCACAATAGTCTAGGGCGGGGCTAACCCAGGGAAGCAGCAGCGGTGCGTCCATGCAAAATAGTGCCGGGGGGGAAATTATCACCAAATCCACACGAACCGAGTTTGAGGGGGAGCACAATACGGGAAAGCCAGCAACAGGAAGGGGAGGAGTAGCGGTGGAATGCAGTGCTAGCGCTGTCCATTTGCGCTCAGCAAGAGTATGCTCAGAGTGATAGATATAACAGAGGGACAGCTGTCACTAAACGATCCTAAGCAGTTTTATTTCAGAAAAAAAAGCTCCGCTGCGCTGGAACTTCAGAAATGCTTGAGAAAATGTAACTTGTGTGGACGCTACCGCATTACTTGGCCAGTAAAACAGCTACTTAAAAGTTATTTGATTCAGAAAACAGCTATTTGTTGATCGTTTTGCAGATAGATAGTCACTCACCTTTGCTTTGATTATGAAGATATCTCTGTTTTTCTCACCTCCCAAATGACAATGTTGTTAACCCATCCACTCTTGAAAAAAAGTTTGCTATCCGTACTTTTGAAGGCTTTTATTTTTTTGTGCGGTATAAGGTGACAGACTCTCTATAAGATACATGTAAATATCTCCAAACTCCAAGTCTGGTCGAGACATTGCCAACTTCAAAGCAATGAACACCTCAGCGGGTGCTGTGTATGGATCACAAGTTCCGAGTATGTTTTTAACTTTTCTTGATATCTAATTTGAACATTTATGGTCTAAATAGTTGATTGGCTGCAATTCCCCTGGCTGGCCGCTATTCGTCGCCATTTTGCCTGCGTTTTTTGGCCATGGTAGTCACGTGACTGCAAAGTATGAATTATAACTAGTCAGAATCAAATTGTAGATATCTCAAACTGGAATTACAGATATCTACAATTCAGCTGCAGATATCCGTAAATACAAAGTGGATATCCGCAACTGAATTGTAGATATCTGCAATGAGAAACCCCATAGACATGATGAATGGCAAAAATGACGTCATTTCTAGGAGGAATTTGCTGGATATCTGAAATGACAATTGTGGATAGGAAGAATATAGTTGCGGATATGCGAAATGTTATTTTTGACTAGGCGAAACAGAATTGCAGTTATCTGCAACGCATATCCAGTTTAGCGAATTTACGTCAAATCGGCTTGCCATAGTCGAAAGTTGTAGTTGAGAGAGATTGGATTTGAGCAACCCACTCAACACACACACACACACACTCACACACGCACGCATGCACACACGCACGCACGCACGCACACACACAGGAGCATAGTTTGGGAATTAACTTTTTTTTCCCCCTCGTTTACCCTCTTGTTTACCTTTATCTTATCTAACGAGGGAGCCCTGACGGTCTCTCCGTCCTGTCTCCCCACACTGTCTTTTATGTTTCTTGGACGGGATGGTCATTTCGTTGCTCTGTACTTGTGACATGTGCAATGACAATAAAGTATCTATCTATCTATCAATGTTTAGTTCCATAACTTTTATTTTATTGGAAATATCAATATTTTCAGATCAATTTAAACCAGACACAAAGGGCTTTATAGATAATGACACCTATTAGGAAGTAGACCTACATTATCTAGGCCTAATATAAATCTGGCAATTAAATAAAATAATTTGATATATATTTGATGTTTCACGATGACTTCTTGGTGGTATTTTGCTTTGCGATGATGAACTCTAATATGAGTTTTGCTGTTTGTCTGGGCTTTTCCATTACCACCGAGTGGCCACAGTTCTCCAGCAGGTCCACTCTGCACCCAGGTATATGTTCTTCAATGATCGCAGCACCAGAGACATCCACCACCTGGCAAAATTGTTAACGTTGAATTATCTGCTATCCCAAATCATTTAATGCATCTTAAACCTAGCCAAGTAAAATACACATTTGTATCATACCTGGTCCTTTTTGCCCCATATTATTTGTAGAGGTGTAAAAATCAGATGCAAGTGCTCTTGTAAGGCATATCTTGATCTTTCGCTGATGAGTTCCATGAAAACTTAAAAAAATCAAAATAAATGAATTGCCTTTAGCTCACATCGAGGGAATATGGTTAATGGACAATAAGCAACTAAGCAATCCACCAACCTTCTTCATAAAATTCATTGTGCGGAAGCCGAACATCTACCAGACCTTGAAGAATCTAAACAATGGATAAAAAAATACATTTTATGATTAGTAAATATATTATTATTGTGAGTCTACATCTCTATGATTTAAAAATGATGTGGATCTGACCTGCTGAGGGATCTTGAAGCGAACATGGGAGCAGAGTTTCAACATGTCTTCCATCTCCTCCGGTGTGGTTGGAATCAGTGGGATGCTTAGTGTATACTGGTTGTGCTGGAGGTCTTGTAGATGGTTGTCGAATTTGGTCTCAGATAAATGTTTTATACCTGTGGGTTAAAATGAAAGAAATGTCTTATTCTTCAAAAAAAGCCCTGATACTTTAGGACCAAAACATCAACCGATCAGGGACAACAATGCATTTCATGGTCGATTTTGAACAGATTCAATTAGACTTACAGACAGTATAGACTTACCATCAGGACAAATTAGTGTCATGCTACAGATATCTAAGGGATAGCAGGCTGCATAGACCCCCGCCACACTGCCCCCCATCGAGGCTCCCACCAAATGAAAGGGCTTCCTGTTCAAGCGGATGGCCTCTACGAACTACATAATGAGATGAAATGAATTGAGCTTAAGCAGGTCAATTGAAAGCCGGGGGAAACTCCATTAGACAAACAGTATATTATTATTGATGAATTTTTGTGGCTTGTTTATTGGACAAAAATAAGTTAACCAACTTTTTATTTGAAAGACCCAAAATGAGAAAAGGCATCATATTTTAAAAAGACCTACCTGACGGATCCGTCTGGCCTGTCCTTGAATCGAATAATCGTCTTTATTGGTTCTGGTTGTCCCCTCATGCCCAGGCATGTCCACACAGAGGATGTGCAGATGTTTGGGTAGATACTTAAGCACAAAGGGGAGGAGGTTACCACTCATAATGCTGATATGTTTATTTACAAGAAATTGTGTGTAAAAGCAAGAAGTCAACTTCAATAGAGGGGGGTCCTTGGGAGTGATGTCTGTTCTAGTATGTCAATGCAATCCGTCCTTTCAAATCTTTAGACCCTTGTAAATGTATACAGGGCTTGTACATCAGAATGCATCAGGGGATTTTTTGTGGGCCATACTCTGCTATACCGAGAGCTGTAGTGCTGTAAACCAATGTGAAAACCATTGTATTAATCTAAATTGTTGTTTTGCCAAATCTCAAATGAGACACGCTGTGGCAGTTTCAAACACAACAATTTTGCCCCATAATGACAAATTCTTGCATGATTTATTATTTAACATTATTTAAATGATCCTATGCTCCCAAAATTGAGTTGTGACATTGCGATGTACAAGCCTTATTATGATCATAATCAAGCGCTATAGTTCAGCAGAACAACCCACAAACACACATACAGAAAAATGACCTTCTGATTATGTGTTTTCGTGTTGAATTATTGTAATTGTTAAATATTCATGGCACATCAAAGACGTGCAAAGTTGCAATGATGTATTTTATTTTAATTTATTTATCTAATATTAATGTGGGATAAAAAAAAACTGACATTGATTACTAATGTAAAGTCTGACAAGCCAACAAGCCCATACCTAGCTGAACATGGCTTACTTTTATTTCACTGCATATTTTTTATCTGTAAGAGCGTAATTGGCTATTTAGTGAATCCAAACTCTGCCTCAGGTAGTAAACTGTAAAATAGTGTCTATTTGTATACGGGCCACTATTGAAATACACCTACAAAGGTTCTGGCATGAATCAGTTTCTCTAGGGTAGAATCCCTTTGGTAAAATATCTTTCAGTTTTTGGCTCTGTGCTGTCTCCCCCTAGAAGTTCCGGTCGAAAAATAGTTAGACATCTGCTTCCAAGATTAATGTTAACTAGAAAAGGAATTTCCTGCATACAATGCGGTGAGTGCTGCAAAGTGAGTTTGAAAATATTTTTTTAATAAAGCCACAAATATTAAGACAATAAATAAATGTTAAATGGCTTAAATCAAATGAAGGGATTTGAAAGAAAGAAAGTGACAGCTGAAGGAAATTCGCAAGGCATTGCTAAAGATGCAGAAATGTAAAATTAATTGAACTGAAGAATCTGAAAGGTCAAACTTATTGCCCTGCACTGCACTGGTGTGTGTGTGTGTGTGTGTGTGTGTGTGTGTGTGTGTGTGTGTGTGTGTGTGTGTGTGTGTGTGTGTGTGTGTGTGAGTGTGTGTGTGTGTGTGTGTGTGTGTGTGTGTGTGTGTGTGTGTGTGTGTGTGTGTGTGTGTGTGTGTGTGTGTGTGTGTGTGTGTGTGTGTGTGTGTGTGTGTGAGGAAATTGGAAATCGAGGAAGGAGATAGGTCTCAAAGTTTGTAGAGAATAATAAAGAAAGAAAGAATAAAACTTATGAAGAACAATAGTTGAGCGCTGCATGCAGCACTCATATAATAATCAACCATTGTTGTGCCTTCCTATTACCTTGACAACGGTGAGCCAGGTGTCTTTGTGAGCAGAGAAACTATGCAGCAGGAGGATAGAGGGCCTCATTCCCGGCTTGCCCCTGCAGGAGTAACAGAAGCGGTAGCCGCCGCAGTCTGCGTAGCGCACCTGAAGGCCCAGAGTCCGTCTCCAGTACCTGAACAACAGCAGTTCATCTGGATTGATCACTGTGTTGTGTTCAAGCATATCGTCTACATGCACACACACACACACACACACACACACACACACACACACACACACACACACACACACACACACACACACACACACACACACACACACACACACACACACACACACACACACACACACACACACACACACACGCACACACACACACCTGCGCATATCATTTTTGCTTTAGAACTAAATGTTGTCACTGCTGATAAAATGAAATTAAGATGTAGAAATCAGACCTCCTCAGTGTTGAGGAATGTATTAATCATTAAACAGTTGGATGTTGTTTTTCCTCATGCTGTTCTGTTCCTCCCTGCCAGAGCCCTGTCTCTGACCCCTACTGTTAGCTCATGACACATTTTCTCTGCCAGATCACGCCCCTCTGTGCCAGATTCCTTTCTCTGACCCCCACATATGTTAAGCTTTCATCCTGATATTTATCCCGCTGCCTGCCAAACATCGTTCTCTATCGCTCCACTCCTCTGGCGCAGTTGATCGAACAATTTATGTTTATTCACCTTCATCCGGTTCTCAACCTTCTCCTCCCTGCCAGACCTCTGTCTCCATCCCCAAATGGCTCTTATTTTTTCCCACATGCCCAACGACAGATCCCCCACACACCAACAGGTCTGGGGCCGATGTTGCCCAGGTATCACACCCCACAAAATCTTCAGCCTAGAGAGGGTGTAGGTAGTTTCTGTCTAGCTTTATTTGAATAACGGTAACCCGATAGGAATCAGTGGGTTACACCCTTTTTTTATTTAAACAGGTGATGATCAGAGGTTACTGCTACCCCCCCCCCCCTGTCATGTGTTAATATATGACAACAATATTATATAGTTTGTTGTGTGATGAATTAAAGAGGACAATAATAGGAGGGCAAACATGATTAACACGCAGAAAGAGAATTTAATTAACCACGGAAGGACTGTGGGGAGGGTTTTTGGTATCCTGTGAGATCAGCAATCTAAGGAACAGACTTGAAACCTGCACTTTGATTTGATCATACTTCTTCATTGGCATATAGGTTTGACCAGGGTAATCTGGACCCAAGCCCAACTTCGGATAGGGGCAGACGCTTGCTCATACAATATACACCATATTATAATAGTTGAGAAGAGAATAATAAAAAGTACTAAACTGTCTGTCTTACCAGTGGTATACTCTAATGAGTACTGAGGGCCAAAGAAGAAAGGATGCACCAAAAGCCACAATAGGAATAGCCAGTGTTGCAGCAGCAATTACAAACAGGTTCACCACATCAAAATCAGCAGCCATGGCACCCCTAACGAAACAAACAAAATAAACATTTGCATACCTCAAAAAAACGTATCAAGTTCAAATACTATTACCCATATCAATATTTGACTGCTACACAAAGCCTTTGGATACTTACAGGCATATAACATAAATTATATGTCTTCAAACCCAGAACACAGAAGGAAAAATGTTAGTATTAGTGAAAGTCTTTTCCCACACCGTAAACTCATATTTAGACATTGGAACGATGAAAAGATTTGGAAATGATCCTAACTTACGTATTCCGATTATTTTCCTCTTCATATATCGTCGGTCAGGAGCTGGCACACATAACTGATGGTCAAACAAAGGCAGAAGGTCTCAATGTCTGTGATACAGACATATGGTCAAATGTCCTTGGAAAGAACACTAGCCGGGCTGATTATTTGGTCGGGCTGACTGTATTGATTGATCGGTTCATTGTGTGAAACCAGGCCCCTTTGTTATTGTGTCAATTATTTAAAGTGAGCGTGCAGATCAGTGTTCGCCCAGAGCGCGGTAAAGTGAGGCATACAATAATGTGGTCATAAAATCCATCCTATAACATGTACAAATCATTTGCTATCCACTGAGGTTCAAGATATCCTACTGCTTGATAAAAGTATGCCTCTGTATATATTTAAAAGTGAGAGCTTTCAATATAAAACCATACATACTACAAAGAAAGATCAAAAGTGTGGAACGGATTTCCTTATCCATTGTAGTGCATTTGACAATAGTTTAATATCAAGCCACAAAATAAAGCTATTCATTGTACCATATTCTTTTGCGGACGGTTTCAAAACAGTAAGGAGGCACAACACAATGGTGACGTTTCAAAAAATCTAACAATAAATATCTTCTGTTATGACAGTATTTGCGTCTTTTTCAACTAATTTTCCATCACCCATTCATTCAAATTCCAGTGAAGGGAGGAAGTAACACATATCTGGATGCAAACAGGATGAGAGGCCTAAAAAGAAGGGAGGGGCTTGTGTATAATCTGGCTTTTATCAACATGGTTGAAAATGAGAACTTATCCACACAGTGCAGAACCCTAGGGACCAGCAGCATATTGGGAAGGAAGTATTTATAGTTGACATTCTGCAAATCCAACAATGGAGCTTTCTTTTTGAGAAGATATTCTCCAAATCTGCAAGCAACATTTCTATTTCAAATGAAAATGTATTAGGCCTACTTGAACCCTATCACAACAGACCCCCCCCCCACAGTGCTATGATCTACCACCGGGTGTCAGGGTAGCAACAGACAGGGTGTTCTCCAATACCGTTTCACACAATAATGGCTATTTTAGATGTTTGAACACAGACTCCTGATTAAATTTTTGGCTGGATTTTGAATCGTCTTTGATTGATTATATTATTTTTTCAGACATGCAGCACATATTTCTTCAAATTAATGAGAATAAGGCGTTTCCCAAGTTTCCTCCTTAGAGAAATAGTAACATGTAGGAATATAATGTTAAACATGTTGTGTCAAAAGGGTAGTTTTATAGGATGTGCATAATAATATGCATACCCATGCAATACGTCCGTACCATTTTTTGGTAATGATGTAAAAAAGCAAAATCCCAATATATCGTTGGGCGTTTATCTTTAAGGGATAAATCCTGGTCAGATATTATTATTAGGACTAGGCAAAGAGTATGGGAGCAGGTTTGCGGTACTCTGCTGTCAAACCTGACCTAGATACAAATTGGAGCAGAATAAATGGACAGAGCAAGGTTTGCAGCCACCACTGGCTTGTCTTGTTCCACTTCCTCTCATGCAGGGCATGGAGACAGGAAGAGGCCTTATCAGCCAACACATGAAGAGCATTTCCTCCAAATGACATGTGCATTTTATGTTTTGGTCTGTTTTGGTTATTAGAATTGTTTTTAGCCTGAGGGGGCATGGTTCTTAGGTGATACCGGTTATTGGTCTGTGAGAACTGTGTGTGCTTGATGGCTGTTTAAATCAGTCTCAAATGGCCCCAGTCAGACTAATTAGACTCTGGGGCTGGATGAGGCTGCCTACCTTGGGAGCGTTGGGGCACATAGTGCAAAGCACACAGGGGAAAACAGCCATCACCACACACACACTCAGGGAGAGCTCTGACATGCTGGGAATTAACCCCTGCTCTGCCTGCAAAATTTCCCGCGACTCGGAAATAAACCGGTTTTCAACCACTACCTGTGGCAAGGTGTCAGAGGAACCCAGTAAAGCCTAGGTGGTGTGTGGCAGCCAGCCATATGGCGTGTGGCAGGGGTCAACTGCTACAGTCTGGATTACAATTGATGTCACTACAGCAAGTCAAAGTGATGGTCCGGTCTGCTTAGCCTTAATATCTACAACTATGAGGTTGTATCTTATTGAGCATCTAGCTAGATGGAAAATAACTGCATGTTCAGAACCCAGCTGTGAGTCATTAAATTGCGCAATGTTTTCCAATTACGCGAAATGTGCTGGATTACACAATTATGGTTTACAGTAAGAATGAATCGGTCACTAACTTTACGATCCTGTGTAAAGCTAATCATCGGAGAGGACTGTTCATTCACACTGTCACAACAGACAGACTACAACAAGGCTTTCACTGCTTTTTTCTTTAATAGGGGGAACTCATGTTTTAGTGAAATTAGTAGGACACTTAGACAATTATTTTCCATACGTTTTAACAATTGAACAACATTTCCTTCTGTTTACAAAATAACTCTGCACAGATATTTACAGGGATAAATTCAGTTTCCCAAATAATTCTTTTAACCTTTTACATGAACGTGTGTCTAGAGAATCAACCTTTCCAAAGTGTGTCATATGCGATGTAATCCAATATTCAAACAAATCATGTCATGAATAAAGTGTCAATGAAAATCCTATCTGGTTTTCAGGTCTAGTTAAATATTACTCCCATCGACCATAAAGTACCAGGGATGAGCTCTGCTATCATTTGAATTGTGTAAGATCAATAGATATCCATAACCCAATAAAAACAAGCCATTAAACTGGGCATTGTTATCAGCAACGAGCATGGTTAAAGTCGTTCCAAACACCCATAGTCACTGATCTGCTTCATAAACGGCATGGAAGATAAACACTGTTTCTTTGTTGTAGTTGTCTCTGTAAGTCAGTGATGGATAATGGAATATCTACAATCAAAAACGAAATAAAAATTTGACAGACATTCTTATCTGCATCTCCAAAGAAGTCAATCAGCCTTCTAGAGCTCTTGTTCATTCCTGTGAGACAAAATGACTATCATGTCTAGAGTATGCCAGTTATCAATTCTCCGGACATTCGCATTGGATCCCCTGAATGGGCTTGAATATTTAACCCATTAAGTTTAGAGAGACAGCAGATATGAGATCATTGAGAATTATTAGAATTTGTTTAAGACCAAACCATAGAGTGTAGACCTGAAACATGAGGGAAGCATTTAAAGGGCCAAAAAGTCTAAGTTAACATCTTACGATATTAATTATTCAAATGTATTTTGGAGTGTTATCTCCCCACAACCTTGACCTTCATTAATCATTCACTAGGGGAAAGTAATCATGCATTGGATTATGGGTTATTAGATTTGCTTGGTACATGTTGTGTTAACGGAAGCTAAATATTAAACTAGGTAAAGATTTAGTAAGGTCAGTATCACATACATTCAACACTGGAGGTCCAATGACAAAAAATCTAAAAACAAAAAGGAAAGCATGATTTATATATCTCCCTAGATGTCCTAAATAAACGGTCAATGAATAACACTTAAAGTTCTCTTATAACCGACAATCATTTGACTTACTCCTAAGATATACTGAGAACCACGTGAGAGCTCTTCAGGTCACAGCTAGGCAGATGGCTTAGATCTCAGTGTGGAGGAAGCTGACGAGTACACAGATCCGAGCAAAAGTGTTTGTGTGTCTATGGGTGTGCGTGTGTGTGTGTGTGTTCTCTCCGGTCCTCAGGTCCTGCAGAGCATGGCGACGGTGACGGCGGTCAGAGCCACAGCGGCGGCCGATCCCAAAACCATCCAGGGCTTCTGCAACAGGTGGCAACGCACAAACAAACAGACCGTCATCCACTTCATTATACCATAGTGCTCATCAGTGAATCGGCCCAGGGCGTCGCCAGAGGGACCACTCTGTTGTAACCCAATGCGGTAGACAGGAAGGTTGCGGGTTAAAATAGCTATTCTAAATGCACAGTTTGAAGCCCATCCAAGCTTAAGCCCATTGGGAAGAAAACCCAAAACACAGCAGCTGTTAGATAGCAGCCATCCCACAACGAGACACGACAAGCAGATGTCAGATGTTGAAAACTGCATGATAAGAAAGGTTAGATTTCTCAGAGCAAGGGCGGTTTCTGGATTTTCTCCCCAGCAAGCTATTCAAATTGGGGAATGAAGGCAAGAGGGATTAAAGTCATGCGATGCTCTACTAAGAGGTGGAGATGGATGAGGGATGTCGGCCCCGACAGGAAAGGTGTAGTGTGTACCTTTCTACCACAATGCGCTGAAGCACCACAACAGCCAAGCCAGGATAAGGCCGATGAGTGTGGCTTGAAGGGGCAGCACTAGATCGCTCTAAAGGAGGGAAGGGATATTACAGTGATCAACTGTAGAGGGATACGGTGAAACTTTAACAGCATGGACAGCGTATTAATGATCCATTAGGCTTGACCTCAGTTTTTCCTAGTTGGTTTCATAC
Source organism: Gadus chalcogrammus (assembly GCF_026213295.1). NCBI lineage: Eukaryota > Metazoa > Chordata > Actinopteri > Gadiformes > Gadidae > Gadus > Gadus chalcogrammus. The sequence goes on from NC_079412.1 coordinate 11,643,522, forward strand.
ACAAGGACATGAGTGATAATCAGTGTCCAGGACTACAACAAGGAACCGTTTTAGAAGAGGGAATAAATGCAGTCTGTGCAGGCGTGCGGGAATACATTTTCATTGAATGAGAATCTCACCAGAAGATTGACATTTATTCACATCAGTGTTCAGCACCAATGTGATTTCAATGCAATGTTTCAGACAAAGCAAAGGTCTACGAATTCAAGAACTGCCAAAAATGGTTGCTTCCGATGTCAGCAACGGCTCTTTTGCCTCATAAAAAAGTCGCCTTTAAAGTTGTTTAAAGTCTCAAAGTGTAACATTTGAACAATGTCGTAGCTTAAAATGACCTGGACATATCGGTAGTAAATGCCGATCAATAGTGATTTCAATAATGTTATAGATAAAAGAACCGCCAGCTGCGACCAACAGTTGCACAGCCATCAAGAGTGGGCAGAATAGTGTTATCAATCGTTTTCTTCTCAACGTGTCCCACCTGCTAGAGCTCAATCTTACACATTGCAACTTTAACTGCTTTCACCTTGGATCCTTTCTCCTGAAGAAGCTTCATCTCTGCATGGCTTGCCTGCAGCTCATCTGTGATCGACTGCTTCTCCTGCTCGGCTTTCTCGTACTTCTCCTTTAGATCCGATAGCTCTGTTTTACAATCCTCGTTCTGCGTGAGGGCACATCAGACAAGGGTATAGCAGAGTTTCAAAGATGACACAACAACACTGCATGCCTCACCTAAAACCCGACGACATGTTATGACTAGGCAACCTCTTTTTGCAGGTCCTGGGTGAGGCCCCGGGCCTCCCCCAGTTGGCCCTGGAGCTTGGCATTGTCCTGCTGGTGCTGGAGCTGCAGGTCCCCCAGCCGCTGCCCCAGGTCCTCCTGGGATCTCTCCAGGGACTTCAGGCTCTCGCTGAGCACAACGTTCTGGCCTTGAGAGCTAAAAGAAGGACACACAAAGCCCAGATGCTGAGGATATTGCATAACTACAGCCACAACAAATAAAGGGAAGTGGAAGCTGAATGAATGAGAGAGAGAAGCAGGGGGCGGGAAGCATGGATGTGGGTGTGTGCGTGTAGCGCAAAGCAGGGCAGGGACAGGGCCGGGCAGGCAAGGGGTTTCCCAGGCCCACTCACCAGGTGAGATCCATCTCCATCTGCTGCTGTTTCTCCAGCAGCGCGTCTCTCTCAGCACAACGGACCGCATTCTCGCTCTGCGCACTCAGCTTCTCCTTCTGCTGGCTGCCCAGCAGCTGCTCCATCTGGGCCCGGAGAGCGGCGCTTTCACCCTGCAGATGGCCCCGCTCGGCCTGGTGCTTGTTGACCAGGTCCTGCTTCTCAGAGCGCAGCGCGGCACACTCCTTCTGGAGAGAGCTGTGCTCCTTCTGCATGGACTGCAGCTCAGCCGCTGTGGGGGACAGGACACGGGGTGTCATCGACGATGTCCGTGTGTAGACCCCGACTTCCATCGTACACTACGAGGACTTTGTTTCCGTGACCTTCTTCATTAGAGATTTTGAGAGTTGAATCGATGCCCTTTATCTCTGATTGCGGAGATTGTGCATCGATGAGGTTAGTCAATCGAGGTTGTCATGAGTCAACTCATGACAAAAATGATGTTTGGGAGTATTCATGAATTGTGGAAAGTGCAACATTTTGATTAGAAATGGTGACCGTTGGCTACTTATTAATGTCCATCAATAATTGTATTTAGTTTCATTTGAATGACCAGAAAGCTAAGTACGTCATCATTGCATTACCTTGTATTTCTGCGGTTTTCTGCCACTGCAGGCTCTGCTGCTGGAGGTCTCCCTGCAGGCTGTCGATCTCGCGCTCATACTTTCCGGCCGTCTGGCGCCACTTGTCCAGGTCCTGGGTGACCGTGGCCAGGCTGCTCCGGGCAGCGGCGGTCTCCCGGTCCCGCTGGGCGGCGGCTGCCTCCAGGGCCTGCTGGAGGGATCTCACCTCCTCCCGCGCAGCCTGCTGGTCACCATGGCTCCTGGAGTGGTCCTCGTCCCTCTGTGCCTTCAAGACAGACACCTCGCTCTGGAGCTGCTGCAGTTGGCCTGTCCAAACAGTGCATGTGTTGGCTGCCATCCTAGCTTTTGATAGTCCGAGCCTCACTCACTGCAGGCTTCAATTCTCTCTACGGAAATCTTTATCTCCACAATCAGAGATAAAGGCATTGATTCAACGGTTTCCACACAGACGTCGATGAAAGAATCCAACACGTTAGAATTCAGGGTATCTAGTTTTAATTCTTGCTTTTAACCATTCCATTTTGACTGGTAAAAGTTGAATTCCTACTAGTCATAATATTATTCTTACGAGTATAATTCTCATTCTGACTGATAAAAATGGAATTCTGCAAAGTAAGCCAAGATCAGTAACAGCTACAAAAGGGTTGCACGGTGTGCATATCTCATAACGCTTTCACAGCTTTGGCGAGTTGTTGTATATATCCTTTTCATATCATAGGATGACATAGAGGATTTCAGATAGGAAATAAAACATTCTGGTTCCATGCACAGACATGAAGCCCGAGGGCAGACATCGGGGGCTCACCTTTCAGAAGTTTGATTTGACCTGCTGATTCATCTGCTTGATGGCTACTGTCTTTTCTCTCTTCATCCAAGAGCCCTGTGAAAGCATTAGGTTAATGAGTCGGCTGCAAATTCTTATAAACCCGTTCTGTATGAGTAGTATTACATTTTTCAGAATTCAATGTATTCCTATACCTTTCAACTGAATACATTTTAGTTTTTCAGTATTGGCTGACTCCTGGGCTTCTTGGAGTTGCTCATTCAAATGCTGGATTAATTTCTCTGAGTCACCTAAAGACGCCATATTAGTCCGCTTCAGCTCATCTGAGGAATACAAGGAGGGCAACCGTATTCAGTAACAGACCAAGAACCAGAAAGGATTTTTGGATGGTCCATTCTGTTGCAAAGTAAATGCATAGGTTAACAGTTGTTGATGTGAATACCAGTGCCGACTGTTAGCAATGACAGCTGGTTGGAAAGTTATCATTAAAATAGAAACATGACCACCACAATGTTTTAGCTTGTTAACTTCAGCCTCAGGTATTAAATTTAGCCAGAGCTAAACTGATGGATAATTTCCCAAGACACACAAATCGGCCTATTACATAAAATAATTGCTAGATCCAGAAATAGAATACATCCAGAATTTTCTAATATTATGTCAGACTGCCATATCCCATTAAGTGATCCATCTTAAATCGATGGAATGTTTGTGTTGAGCATTTATCGGTAGCTTTAACAACGTACTAAAGAAACAAACGAGCCCATGTTGTCAAGGATATGTTTTGTTTTCCTAGACGTGGGAACAAGCTTGTAATGCTTTTGGATTTTGGAAACCCTGGTTAACACCATGATCCCCTAATCTACCAGGGCTCCCAAAAGAGATGACCTCATCACAAACACAGCCTTTGGCAGGAGCACAGCAAGAGCCAGAATGGGTCAAGCTTGTGCACCATAAATGGACACATTAGGGGGGCCCTGACATGACTAGGAAATGCCATATTGATGCAATCACAGTTTCCTGAACAAGTTCGATAGAAAAACAAATAAATAGAGATTGAGATATAGATATTCAGCTCTCACACACACACACACACACACACACACACACACACACACACACACACACACACACACACACACACACACACACACACACACACACACACACACACACACACACACACACACACACACACACACACACACACACACAAAACTCAAGCACACAAACAATTACACATGCACACCCAATCAATAATTTTGCAAAGTGATGCGACCAGATGAGAGAATGGTGATGATTAACATGTCTGAAATGACAGGGTGAAGAGGGACTGATGGAGCCTGGTAGAGCCAACTGGCTTAAGCACATGACTAGCCTTGTGTGTCCCCTCACTGAGAACTGGGGGGGGGGGGGGTAGGATGCTATTCTCTGCCCCCGGGCTTTGCTATCTCTGCTGTAGTGTGTGTGTGTGTGTGTGTGTGTGTGTGTGTGTGTGTGTGTGTGTGTGTGTGTGTGTGTGTGTGTGTGTGTGTAGCTGCACATGCTAACAAGCCTGCCTGCATCTCCTTGGCTGAGTGAGCATGAGAATGTTAGTGGGTGAGAGAGTGTCTCACTTTGTGCCATGTGTAGCGGATAAAGGAATGCCTGTGTTGTTGTTGGGTTGCAAATGTGGCAGCCATCCTCTGCGTTGTCACATCAAAGACTGTGTGTTTTCATGAGGAACCAGAAAGATTTCCTCCAGACTAATGCTATGTTTAGTGAGGCACTGCCAACATGCGCACGTGCATGTGGTCCAGTCTATACCTGACCAAATGATGAAAAGGACACCCTTGATTAAAAATACCTTCCAGAACAGCTGGGTCATTGTGCTCAGCCTTAACACCATTCAAGTGCGCAGCTGATTCTTTTCACACCAAGTGATGAATGCTATAGCAGTGGTTATGGTTTAACAGCCCTTTACTCAACATTTGAACTGTACAATCAATATCATTCAAACAGCTGATCGGAGATCGCTACGTCTCCAGTCATGTTGCAGTGAAATAGAATGTAGTGTTTGTGCAAAGGAAAATTAAGCATATCATGGAGCGTCACTTAGCCCTTGGGGCACTAAGCTGTCGAGAAAGGCATGTCTGTATTTTGTATTCTGCAACCAGTATTAATGGCAAATCCTTCATCACAAAAAAAAAGAATTCCCCAATGTGCCTTTCCAAATCAAGCCTCCTACACTATGTGATGAACACAATATAGCTCTTTCATGCATTAAAATGCAGTCTCCATCAATAAATAATTTCAGCCAATTGTCAAAGGCAGAGTGAAGGTAAACTAAGGACATGTTATCATACTTTCCTTTTAGAACAGAATGATGACATTCGTATATGTTACACTCTAGAAATAAATCCTGACGTGATGAAATATGAGGGTCTAAATCCGTTTCCACCCCCAACTATCTCACAGAGTCATGACACTGCTAGACTTTCTCCTTTTGAGATTCAAGGTCAGCTATTTACGGGCTCCTTTGCTTACATCCAAACATCAGATCCAAACACAATCTCTCCACATCTGTCCTATTTAGATAATGCATTTAAGAAAGATTTACCTTGGATCAATGAGACGTTATTCAAAGGATCGGTCAGACCTTTCTCTTCCATTTTCTGCAAGGTAGGAATATTTTAGTGGATAGTATCCAAAACACATTGTACATTTAAAAAGAAATCCCAACTACAAAAAAAATCTGAATTAGAAGGGGAAAGAAAAACTATTCCTACAGAAAGTGTTGACCAAATCACTGCCCTGAAAGCTGATTGGGAACATTCCCAGTAAATAATTTACAAATGGAATGAGCAGAAACTTAGTAGATATTACCTCAACTGTCTTGGTAGGAACTGTACGAGCTGGGGTGAGCAGCAGTCTCTGACATGAACAGCTCTCCTCTCACCATCAGATTTTTGTGATGTGAATTGGACTAGTCCATCTCTCAGGGGTGGCTAGGGGGCGACAGGGGGTCACCAGCATCAACAATGACACTATCCCAGCCATCCAAAGTGTTTTATTAATAGAATCCAAATAAAAACAATTTACTTGTGCAAGTTTGAAACACCGGTACCCTATAGATGGTTAAACCGTGACTCAGGATGAGAGACTGGTGCACTTGCTCCGATAAACAATCCCCCTGGTTTGGGCTCTGCTCTCCGCCTCTCAGCACTAGGTCACGAATCCGAGCAGGGCATCCCGGAAGCTGCAGCTGCGCTTGGAAACAGAGAACGTTTGTTGGTTTAATTGCACTGTCCCCCTGCATGTTGGTGCTGATGTAAAACTCTGGCCGACACACAATGGGGCCTACCATTGTATCAAATGTCTCTCTTTCTTTCTCTCTCTTGCCTCCTACTGACACACCTACCCCCCCCACCCCCCGCCCCCGCTCGTATTTCCATGTAGGTCATCCGATTGTCCCTTTAAATTAATCAGCATTGGCCTCTAGGTTCTATAAATACTCCATTCCAAACAGTCTTTGTGCACAACGCATTTCCAGAAGGCTTTGAGTGCCAGCACTACACTTAATATAAATTTACAATAAACAGGATTCCCAGACCAAGGAAGTAATGGGCCTGCTATTGTAGGTTGCATATGTGATCATGTTGAAGACATATGGTTGTTCTATAAACAATATGGATCATGTCAACAGGTGACAAGTGTAGTATTTCTCTCACACACACTAGTGATTGCGAAAAACAAACAAAGACACCACATACAAATACCTGCAAATAAAACTCACCAAAACACTGCATACAAATACCTGCACATAAAACCACAAAACACCACATTCAAATACCTGCACGTAAAACCGCCCACATAAGCACCTTGACACACAAATTAAAAGACAGAAGAACTGATTTAGACTTTCATCATCCAGGCCTCGTAGACGCCATGAGCTTTGGTTATTGCATAATGAAAAAATGCTGCAGAGCCTGTAGTCCTACTGCATCGTTGCAGGCCAAATTTAAAGTAGTATTGTAGAGTTTCAGCACAGCAAACCCAACCCTCCCTGTCGAAGGCCTCCCCAAAGCCAGCCCACGCTGGTTAAGGCCTAAGTAAATGTTCAAACAAAAGAGACTTGGACCAGATCTTTCAGTTGGTTACCAATGGACTGAAGGAAAATGTACAATCACATTTGTCACAGTTCATCTGTGAAATCAGAAATTTGGCAGAGACCCCAACCTGATGTGGTATAAACGCTTGAAAACGTCTCAGTGGTCTGGGCCTATTAACGCAATCAACAGCAATTGACTACTATCCTACTTTTTTTTTCTTGACTTTGAGCTTATATTATATTATCTTTTAGCCGCAGCAGCGCAGAACAAGATCAGCCTAGACCGGGCTTTAGTTGACAAAAAAATAAGAGAATAAAAGAAGGACATATGCCTCCACAGGTTTCAACCCGAAAACGTGCGTGACTCACCGGTAAAGTGGGAGTTGCCCTGATCCCAGTGTCGTGTCGTCACTTAGCGGGCTTGTTTACCAAAGTGATGGTTTGGACGAGAGGTGCTGCTGGCGCTGCTGGAAACAGTTCCTGAAGTTTTTGGTGGCAAGTTTTTCCATGTTTGGGTCTCTACATGCCGAGACAATAAGTTATTAGGTATAGTTTAGCGTTGTTGCTCTTGATATCTCTATTCAATGACTTCCTCTATCTTATCATGGATTTGGAGCGAAAGATTTTGGCTGCCCGAAAATGTAACATGGGCGGATCTAGAGCATCCACCTCCAGGGGTGGAATATCCCCGAATAGGCCAAATTGTGTATGCCATACCCTTGGCATTTGGCGTGCTTTTTCTACGGCTACTTTTTGAAAGGTAAGACTTATTTTCCAATGTTCAACTGTGAGCTCGCAGTGTCTTTGCAACGTCTGCGCTACCGCGTCCCCAACTTGTTGCGTTAAATGCTCCCGTGACTTTTGGTCATATGGGGCTGGGGGGAAGAAAGAACCTTTTAAATATTCAAACGTGTATCGTTTACAGAAGGGATAGTTAATTAAAATGAACCATCGATTCAATCTACCCTAAGTAAAAGAGCGAGACACGTTTTGGCGGTGTTTCCGTAAGGGACCTGGTAGAAAAGTAGACTGATTTTGACCATTCAAAATAGACCAGTGGGTTTTATTATCATAGCGTTGCAAGCCTCACAAAGATCCCACAATGACTCACTGGTTCTTTCTACCTTTTTATTATTGTGGTTTCATACCACTGGCCATGAAAGGATATTCCTCCTTTTCTTTTGCCACGTTTTTATACGTAGGCCTACCAGCTTACCGTTTCAGTAACCATCAAATACACATTCCTGTAGCTTTTCAAATGGCTGACATACATTTCTATCTTGTATCATAGGGAAAGATACAGTCAGTTTGATAATTGCACAATAGTTTTACCAGCATTGTGAAAGGTGTTTGCCTAAAACTAAGATCATGCTGTTCATGGGCTAATGGTTAAATGAGCAAATTCCCCTGTCTCCAGTGCTTGGACATTGGTCAACTCAAGAAGACAGATCCCCTATCAGTTCTCTTGTTAGACTATGGCCAACCACAAGCCTTCCCCTCACATGACTTATTCATCACTTTGTTTAGATGAGGTGCCACATTCTTTAGGATTCTCCTCTACTTTTGATGACTGTTTCCTCTCACTCTCTGCCCCCCCCCCCCCCTCTGTCAGTAGCTAATGCATTCCACAAATAATTATTGTGGGCAAACTGTGAAAGCTGAGCACTGAGTGTCGAACACACAGGAGTTCCACTCAGCCCGTCCAATCCAATAAAGAAGTATTCAATGAACTCAAGTGTGCCGATTTCCCTCCCTTCATTTTTGAATGTATTTTGTATAATCCTGTGTGTGTGTGTGTGTGTGTGTGTGTGTGTGTGTGTGTGTGTGTGTGTGTGTGTGTGTGTGTGTGTGTGTGTGTGTGTGTGTGTGTGTGTGTGTGTGTGTGTGTGTGTGTGTGTGTGTGTGTGTGTTTAGGCTTGTCGCCAAGCCCTGTGCCCAGATACTTCATATTCAGGCTGATGTGAGTCGTCCACCTCAGAGCAATGCTGTCTTGGAGAAGGTGTATGGATCCAGAACGGTACATAACGCCTTGTGTATAGATACGCTGCTTTCCTTCATATCTGTAAAAACAAACAAACCACTGATGTGTCGTGATATCCAAACATATATCCCCACACAGTAATGTAAAGCGCTATTCATTGAGTGGACCGTTGATGTCTGTTTTTACACTTAACTGCTCAGTCTCCCGATGAGAAGCAACTGGCTGGACTCTCTAAGCAACTGGACTGGGATGTGCGGAAGATTCAGAGGTGGTTTCGCCTCAGGCGTAACCAGGATAAACCAAGCTTGCTCAAAAAGTTCTCTGAAAGCATGTAGGTTCAGTTTGGATGCACCACACAGCAAACAAGTTTCAGTTTTTTTGTGTCAGGTGGATTTTAAACATTGTCATTCTATTGTTCTCCTTTACTTTAGGTGGAGGTTTACGTTCTATCTTGGCATATTCATCTATGCAATTCGCTATTTATGGGTGGTAAGTTTTCCAGGCTGCGACAAAGTCACCTCAAGGTGTTGTAGCATTAGCGAAACATTTCATGGGTATAATGATGTATGCTGTGTCTGGTTTCCTCCAGTCTCCTTGGATGTGGAATACCAAAGAATGCTGGTACAACTACCCATTTCAGGTAATAATTACTTAAACAGCAGCTCAAATGCTAGGTCCAGACACTCTTATAGTAAGAAAACCTTACATTACTTAAGAAGGTTGCTTTTAAGGGGAAGTGAACCCCAAATCCATTATTTTTGCATGGTATTATTTCTTATATGATATACAACATGGTATTCTCAGCCATGCCACATCGATTTCAATCGGCCGGAGTACTTGGGGTGACAAACTCTGCGAGTGCATACTCTTGTTCTTGTTCTTCATAGTTGTTAATTTGTCTATTTCTGGAATGAGTGCACTTATGGCTAATACAGCGGTGGCCTGTCTTTTTCTTATTATCAGGATGGTCTCCAGGCTATAAAAACCTAATGTTGAAGTTATTTGTAATATATTTGTATCAAACACAAATAACTGTATGTACTAGCTGTAACAAAAGTATCACACAGTTTCTGTGGCCCATAACCCTGCGGATAACACGTCCCCCCCCCACACTTCTGATGAAATTCAGCCTAAAGATAATTCCTTAAAGTTACATAGGGGTGGAATCTGAATTGATAGACAGGGTTCACTTGCTCTTTGACGGTATTTTTGTACTTTATTTTCCTTCATAGCCTGTAAGCCCTGGCCAGTACAACTACTATCTAGCTGAGTTGGCCTTCTACTGGTCCCTCATGCTCACCCAGTTTACAGACGTCAAGCGCAAGGTAAGCCAACCATTACCAACATCTGTCAATCGTCTCGCTCACTGTCAAATTCTACTGGAGTCGTTGTCTTGGTGTGGCACACATACAACTGGCTTTTCCTGAAACGCCTATGTAGCCGACCCTGTTAGCCTTCTTTGTCTCTAAATTCAAATGCAAAAGTTGTGTGTCATGCAAATGCAATGCCTGTGAGAGGAGGCTGTTGTGTTGCATAAAATAACAGCCATACAGATACTTGTTGAACCAGGCTCCCCCATGCACCTTTACCCCGATACTCATGCTCCAAGGCTTTCTTTCAATCAGTCGAGGCAATATATAACCAGTAAAGCAAGTCAAAACATGGTTAACAAGTGACACACATGTCCCAACCACTGTCATTTATTGTACACTTTTGATGCGTTTTTGTTTTTGTCAGGATTTCAACATTATGCTGGTCCACCATTTCGCCACCATCTCTCTCATCACGTTCTCCTACGCTAACAACATGCTGCGGATGGGAACCTTGGTCATGTGTGTGCATGACGCCGCAGACATCTTCCTGGAGGTAAATCGCCAGGGCGATCTGTTGTTTATTTGTCATCAGAAGTGGAGATAGCTGCATACTGCAGAGTAGGTGCACAAGACAAAACAAGTCACTCCCTTTTTTTTTATGCAGGTCCTCAAACTTTTAAGTAGTTGTATTTCTGTGGTTCACTGGTTGGGCTGTGTTGGGTTGTTGTACTAATTGTATTCAATGGGAATTATCTGTGTGACACACCCTGTCAAACCGAAAAGTCTACTTCTTTTAGCTGAAGGGAGCATTGTACTTTCTCTTAGTTAATGTATAACCCTGTGCACGTTTACAGTTTAATAGTGAGCTAACCTATGCAGTTCCATGGTCAAGTAAGACGCTGACATGACAGCTTTATTTGCCATCCCATAATCCCTTTTCACCGAGCAGCCATCTCAGTTCTAGTGGCTAGCTGAAGCTACGTTTTAGAACCAATATGTGGCGAGGGGATTAAGGCCCATGGAGCATGGAGCAAGTAACAATTATAGCTGTACCGAGAATATACTCCTACCTGTTCTGTGAGAAAAAATGCAGGATTGATTTAATTAATACCCATCCATTATTAAGATATTTTTCCACAAAGAAACTCTGTTTGGCAATAACAGAGTTGAACAAGACATCATGGGGTGTTGCTCTGTGTAAAAGAGAATCATGTGTATTATAGTAACACTAGGACCCCATTAACACCTGGCATTGAAATGTGTTTATGTAGTGTGGGGTAAGATTACTGACAACATTTTGCTCTGTTAATGTAGGAAATATCAACTCCAGTTCTATATTAACTCCTAATGGTACTTTTTTTTCTTTCTTTCTACTAGGCTGCTAAACTTGCAAATTATGCCAAGTGTCAGAAGCTATGCGACACACTGTTCATCGTGTTCAGCCTAGTTTTCTTCATCACTCGCCTTGTCATCTATCCATTCTGGTGAGACTTTCAACATGTTTAATGTGATGTGTTCTTCAACAATGTACATTTCAGACTATTCCCGTCATTGATTGAAATATAACACACAGTTTGATGGAGAACACCTCAGAAAGATTAACATCACCTACATGTTAACAATCATATTTGTTTTGGTGTAAATTCTTGTTGTTCGTCACTCATGTTTTTATTGGTTCAATGTTTTTACGGTGTGAGCCATGCATGTAAAAATAGTTTTCCCACAACATTTTTGAACAGTATAGAAATCTCCCATGAATTTTCGACTCCCCAAACTGATCAACTGCGATTGTGTGTCTGGCTGGGCCGCTCCAGGGTGGTCCGCAGCGTTCTGATCGAGAGCTGGGAGATTGTGGGCCCCTACCAGTCGTGGTGGCTGCTGAACGGGTTGCTACTGGTGCTGCAGGTCCTCCACGTCATCTGGTTCTACCTCATCGCTCGCATCGCCATCAAGGCCTTATTCAAGGGAAAGGTAAACGTCTAGTCCGAGTCCCACGTCAAGTGTGCCCTTTATGTCATTCTGTCAGAAATAACTCATGTCCTAGACCGAACCATTTATTGAATGAAATGGTAACACACTTTAGTTTGGCACTAAGGTTCCACTCTTTAAGGGGCTCCATGCTGAAGGATTTGAAACAATGACAAACAAATGTCAGATAAAACATACCTACATTGGACAAATGGGAAAACACTGTACAATCCACTCAGGCGGTACATCTAGTATCTCAACCTGATGATTAGGTTAACTACAACACAGAGCAGCAACAAAGCAGGAGGGGCAGAGGGGGGAGCTGGGGGGTCAAATCCAGGCCTGCACGCTTCAGAGTGTGTGTGAAATGCAAGGTCTTAAATTGACCGTCCATCGTGTACGTGTGTTTGATTGGTCCGTGTTAGCCATCAGCTGATAGGCGGCACATGAATGGAGAGTCCCGCCAGGAATAGATACGCCCATTTCTGTAAGTCCATTCTGAAGCAGCTCGGTGGGGATAACACTGATGCATAATGTGGCTTCGCTTCCCAGGTTGCAAAGGACGACCGCAGTGACATTGAGAGCAGTTCGGAGGACGAAGCCGACACACACTGCAGGAGTTCAAAGGACTCCAAGGACTCCAGCTCGAATGGCTGTTCCAGGACCTGAGCTAATATCTGTACAGGATATTACCAATGACATCCATCTCTGTTGTTATTTTAAAAAGATATGTGGCTTTAAAATCACTTCCGGCAGAGTTACGCTGACATCCACCTTGCGTCTGGAGTGAGGACTATTTATCACTGTGTGTCTTTTGTGTTTACAGCAGTCAGGTACTTACAGAATGACCTTAGACGATTTTATAAAGCAAGTTTATTTTCTGTTGTTTTGTATTAAGATTACAATTTCAGTGAAATATTTTATTCTGTGAAATGAAAGAGCTTTATCATTGAATAATATATTTGATGGTTGTAGAAGTATTGTTTTATATGCCTTAAAGAGAATGTTCAAAAATACCAAATTATGTCAAATTAAATTACATTAAACATGTTTTTAATGTAATTCACTATGCATTCCTTTTCAGTATATTTAATATATTTATTAAATTGTTGAATAAAATGTCATAGTTGCCATTATTGCTTCGAGCCATCTTAAACCGATAGCAGTAAAATGTCCTTGAACCTTTAGTAATTTATTTTGCCACACTTGTCCATGATCTCGAAAACGTCTTCACTGAAGTCATTATACTTCAGGCTAAAAGGAAGATAAGGCAAAGAAAGGACAATAAGTATAAAAACAAGGCAAAATTCCATAGACAATGTGACCGAATGCCTGTCTAGGAGCAACAGGTATTAATGTGTGTCTGTGGTTATGTGGAGGATCACTCACTTTACTTCCTGCAAGAAGGGGCTGTCCTGTACGACCTGGACAAGGGCTGTAATGGATGCATCGCTCAGCATGTTGTTGGACAGGTCCAGGCTCTTCAGGGAGCGACTGGCCCTCAGGGATGCACACAGGTCCCCAGCGCTGACGTCCGTCAGCTGGGTCATTTCAATGCTAATGTGTAGATAATGGACATCAAATGGCATTTAGTCTCTGTACCGGGACAAGGTGCATATAAATACAGTTAAAGCACAATTTTAGCTAGTTTCACGGTTCTTGGTGCACTTGGGACATTGAGCGAGACCCAGGAGTGAACCAGTCAAATTGTACTCAAATTCATTCAAAGCAGGCGTTTCTGGGGCACACTTGAGACGTAATGAGAGCTACTCAGTGATTTACTGACCTCAATTCCTCTAGGAGACAGCATGGATCTGCGATAGCCTTCCACAGGCTTTTCATCCCTCCGTCTCCTACGTCATTCATAGCTAGAGACAGGGACTTGAGCTGGGAGCCCCCGCTCGTCAGTAGGAGACCAAACTCGGTAAACACAACGTGTGTCAACTCACACCCCGTCAAACTGGAAGAAAAGCAAACGTCACAACAAGTCAATTCAGGTGACCCCTGTGTGCCGCGAGCAGGTTCCATTGTGTTCACTGACGTCTACGACCTGCCATTGTCTGAAGACCAGTGTTATCAAATGAAGTTGAGTGTACCTGAGTTTTTCCAGTGGGCAGCCGGGTTCTCGGAGAGCTTTGCAGAGCTGCAGCGCTCCCTCCGGTCCCAGCTCATTCACAGAGAGGTCCAACTCTACCAAGGAGCAGTGGTCTGATCTCAAGGCCTGGGCCAAACGGTGACAGCAACTCCCTGTCAACTCTGTGGCACTGAGTCTGAAAAAAGATGGGACAGTAGTAATCCCAATGTCAATTAGTCTACATCTCAGGGCACTGTTGTATTTGATGTAACATTCACAATATGAATTATGATTTTATTCATGCTGATACTTGGTTTCGGGGTCATTTACCCAGCAAATACAAAAGCAGAAAGATATAAACGTGATCATTTCAGCTTGGCCTTACGTGAGCCTCTGTAGGTTACAATGTGGGTGCTCTAGTGCTTGGGATAGATGCTCTGCTCCAATGTCACCAATTGTGTTTCCTGTCAGGTCCAGAATCCTGAGTTGTGATTGGCCGCAACACAAGGCTGTGGACAAAGCCTCCATGGATCGCGCTGTCACCTGACAGCTACGTAGCCTTATGAGTACCACAAAGAATCGACATTGAGATTAGTACCACAAAGATACAACATTGAAATTAGTACCACAAAGATAAGACATTTCGATAAACTGAACCCAATTATGCGGACAGGACACGTGACGATATACAAATCATTTAATAGAATTTGATTACATTCACGCCTCACTCCTTCAGCTTTATGTCATGTTGAATGTAGCCTACAGCCAAATAGAAGACATTACATATCAGGTCCATTTTTACATACTTAAGCTCTTGTAGTTTGCAGAAAGGGTTCTCCAGGGCTTGGCACAACTGCACGAGTCCCTGGTCACCGAGCTTGTTGAACATCAGGTCCAACACACTCAACTGGGAGGTGGAGGAGGTAAGCGCCAAGGACAGATCTCCACAGCAGGCCTCAGTCAGTCCGGATGCTAGAATGCTATATTAATATAGTTAATATAGTAGATATCATATTCACACCATGTCATTATCATATTATATCATTCAACATTCTCCCATCCCCACCTAAGAGAAATTATGATTTGGGGAAAATCCTACTTTAATGTGTGCAACTTGCAAGCTCTGAGACCATTGCAGAGGACTTTGAGATTAGCATCTCCAAGTTGGGTACGCGACAGATCAAGCTCCTTGGTTATTCCTTCCCTTAAGGCCTTGGCTATATGGGCAACAGAGGCTGCGCTCAGGGAGCTATTTGATAACCTGCAGAGACAGAGTGAGGGAGGGAGAGAGGGTGTAATTTGACCTGTGCTCCCCCACAAGGGTGGTTTGTCATGCAAGCACAGTGAACAACAAGTCTAAACAATTCTGATATGCAAAGAAAGTACATCCAATAAATACAAAAATTTAATTTTCTGCATACTAGGTGACTTACGTTATCTTCTGAGACAGGCCCATGGCTGGGATCAGGGCATCTGTTCCCTCCTCCGTCAAATTCTTTGCTAAATACAGATTCAAACACTCCATCCCTCCAAGGCACTTTACAACGTAATTCAAAGCAACACAGTCAACAAGGCCCAGGCCTCCATAGCTGATGCCGATTCGAGCCGACGGCGTGATGACTTCCTTCACCAACACATTGTTTTGACTCTGATGGAGCAGCCGGAAGACTGTCAGGTGTTTTTCTTTGTGGTAGCCTTCGACTGTTTTCTGAGAGCTGGTTTCAAGCCAACATTTAAAGTCCATCAGCTGCTCATCGTTAAACGCCCCCAGCAGAGACTCCAGTGGCCTCCGCTGACTGGGGTTCAAAAGCCCTGCCAGGTAGAGATGAAGATACCTCACATGGCCTTCATGCGTGTTCAACAGTTCAGTCGCGTCTTTCGCTATTGTCTTATCCAAAAGGAAAGACACAGCTAATAGCAACTCTTGCATCAGCTGGGAGTGAAACGACAAGATGCATTGATCTGATTCCATGTCACCGTCTACCCTTAGCAGGGAGTGAACCAGGACCGGAGCGTTTAGGAGCTGTTTCAGACCCAATGTTGCAATTCTGTGTTTGCAGCAGGTAGACTGTGGATCAATGCAGCAATGAGCAGCCAGTCTACCTAGGGCCAACACCACTTCTCTGGCCCGGACCTCATCCAGTGCAAGGGATGCGACTATTTGTGCCATTGCATTGACACATATCTCAGTTAGTGTTTCAGGCAGTCTCTCTCCAGCATCTAGCTGATTCTTATAAACCGAGCTAACAGTCCAACAAAAACGAGGAGAGGAACCAAAATCGTAAAAACCCAATGTCCTCTCCATGTTCTGCCAAGCAATGTTGGCCACATGTGGGTCAGGGAAGAACTTTCCAAAGTAGGCCTCTCGTTGGGGTTTTGAAAACCCCAACAGCTCCAACTTGAAGCCCTCCAGAAACTTCAGACTGTCTGTAGGCCTGGTGGCCACTAAAAAAGTAGCTCCTTTCAGAAGTGACCCGTGAAGTAGGCTGGCCACAAAAGTGGATATTGTGATTGGCATGCTGGGATCAGAGCAGAGAGTGTGTTCTGAGCGGTCCAAGGGATGTTTGTAGAGGTCCAACGTGTCAAACACAAACATTACATTCTCTGGCCTCTGCAGCACAAGAGCCATAGACTCTGGGTCGAACGGATGGCGATTCTGTTGTATCAATGTTTTCAGGGAATATTGGCTGTCACAACTCAGATCCTTCAAGTCATAAAGGAACACATGAGAGAACTTCTGGCAATGATCCCCTTTGGCCCAGTCTACAATAAACTTCTCTAAGGCAGTTGTTTTACCGGACCCTGCTGAGCCAACTAATGCTATTGTTTTGATCTGATCGGACAGAACTGAGTCGACAACATGGCCAAGAGAGGTGAAGCTGGTTCCTATGTCTTCCTCAGCCCCAGTTATCAAAGGAGGTATGTATTGGTTGTCCATTACCACTTTGATTGCCAGCTGGCCGCTCAGAAGGGACGATGTGCCCTTATTGGACATAAGGTCATCCAACAAAGCTTCTTTGTCCATGGTTTCAAAACCTGTGATAAGAACATATAGATAAAATACTTATAAATAGAAAGACATTTCACTGCATCAATTAATTAATTCGTGGCTTGCTTCGTTAGGCCTACCTTATATTCCGTTAAGTATAATGCAGTTATTGAATGTTCTTGAAAATGCAGTCGATTAAGTGACGTGTAAACAATAGTTGACTAATTGTCTCGAGACTTAAGAAAAGAAAGTCGGGTTACAGTCATCCAACTACTAAGTTAACAAATCAACCTTCGGACACGGAAGTAGGATTGATATCTGGTTAATTACAGGTTTAGAATTGATGCACACACGTCTAGTCCTCGAAAGATACGAAACTACTCAGAATCTACGACATGGATGGGGAAGAGATCCACCCTGACGTTAACATTTTCAATAAATGTCGTTCAGGCAAGGAAGACATTTACTTGCATGTTTAAAATACATACAACATAGAACACACAAAACAGATGTTTTAAGGCGGAAAAAAAGGCAAATGAAGTGCGCTCCTGCACAGAACACGTTCATGCCGCGTCAACAGTCTGGCCCCGCCTTACCGCGACTTCCTACTTATAACCGGAACAATCATCATGATGTAAATAATGATGTTAATCATGATGATAACTTTTTAGATTTTTATAATTATTATGAGATATAATTTTTTTGTTTTTGTATTATTATTACGAAATCAAAGCGTTACCTACCAGATCGACATGTAGGTAGAAGTGTTCAGACACTGCCACCAATAGGTAAACACTTGAACTTGTTTTGTATCTTTTTACTTGCACTGTTGTTCTCACAAATTGTTTTGACATTCTCCACATTTGTACAAACTAATAGTTTTATCCAGATTTCAAGGTTCAAGCTCAGTCTTTATTTGTGGACTGTTGGGTTGTGGAGGTTTTAACAATCTATAGACATTATCCAAAGGTTGTGACCAGTTTAACAAGAACACATACCAAAGTCAACCCACATTCGTGACATTAGCTGGAGGCTAACCCTTTGTGTATTTAAAATGTAAAAAATCCCGGATGTGGTAGATGTTTTATTAAAATGTAGTTTGAGAGCTTGAGGCAAGGAACAATAAGCATCCCATATGGAATTACCAGACTATCGCTCTGCAGAACCTCTACCCCCAACTGGTACTCTCGCCATTGAGATTAAATTATCTCAACATAGAGTCCCATCTAACTCCATAATAAATGGTTCTAACTTGTAACCTTGGGCCATTTTGGCTAGAAACAGCAATGAGTTGTAATAGTCAATGTTCGACATTGCCTTCTTCAAACGGCTCCTATAGGGTGGGATGAGCTCTGGTTGTTTACAAATAATTATTTTATCTTGCTACACCTGAAAATGTATGCATAAATCCCAGACAGAAACAAACATGGCCTCCGATTTCTTCTTGGATTCCCTCTCCTTCTGTGTCAAATTCAACAAACACACATTGTTTCCACAAAACGGCCCATAATTACTGGTTGGAATCATTCCCTATGTAGTTAGATAGGACTCACAATATAAAATTAGTGCACCCAAGGTCCCAGTAAATGTACAGGAAGATGTTCTATCCTTCCTCCTCAGCCAGAGCCAAAAGCTCCCTTTCTCAGCCTTCTCTGCCAGGTCCTTTGCCCTCTTTAGCCTCCCTCCGGTCACTCATGCATCCCTCAAGAGGCGTGTGGTTGACAACCCCAGAAACCCTCGGAATCCAAAGGCGGCCTAAATCCCTCCCTCCTGTGGTACTGTGAGCTCGATGAGGTCACAGTACCACACAAGTTGACCACACAACTATGTCTGGTCGGAGAGATGGGGTGGTGATCTCTGTGGGGAACCGGAGCTGCCTGTCGAGGTCAACCCTCATGTTCTACTCCTGGTCGGGGGAGAAGGGCCTTGATGTTTCTGTTGGCCTGGTGTTTCTCCTTACCCCTCCTTCTGAGACAAAGCTGGTGTGGTCCTCTGCTGTTGGTGGTACTTTGTTACCCTGTCGACACGCCTCCACCGTTGTCTTTTCATGGTAATGATTTTTCTGCATTTCTGCGATCCACAAATCCATTTGTTAACCTGACAGGTTAGGTGTGTAAGGTTTACATTGAGAGTAAAAACTAATTAACCCATGAGTTAGTGGCACAAGTGCAAGACTTTCAGATAGTGTGAGAAAAACAGGGTTTGATTAGGGAATAATAGTTGTACAAATCCAAAGTCTGCAAAGGATGTTTATTTAAACAAATTGTCACACAGACACGTTAATATGCAGCTTCAAAATCCTCCAGTAGACCTTTATGTTTGGCTCATTGGTCAGGTTTCTGTTGGTCACAAATCGAAATAAATCTGCTAACAAAACATAGTAATTGAATAGAATTCACAAATAAGAACCAGGGAGAGACCAGCATAAATATGCAACTCGATTGAAGACCTCGGTTTAATCATATGATGTGATGTTGTCTTGGGTCTCCACTACCTTATAGACAATGGGGGGGGACCTGTCTTGCTTGCTGATCTCGTTAATCTCCTTGACGCCTAGGGGGGAAGCAGAGTGGGAAAAACACATGAAACAAATACTATGTCAGTGCAAATAGTACAAACACACACACAAAACCATACACACACACACACACACACACACACACACACACACACACACACACACACACACACACACACACACACACACACACACACACACACACACACACACACACACACCCCATCACACACACTATCAAACACACTCACACACACACACACATGCAAACACATTCACATATGCAACACATACACGTATATACACAAAGACACACACAGGCATACATACTGTACATAGTTGCACACATATGGCAACATGTATACACACACATACATGCACACAAGCCCGCAGATACATGCATGCGCATACACACACACTAAAAGTCTTGTATGTTACATTTGTTAACAAAGAGCTGAAAGTCACTGCATGTCATATCAGTAAGCTGTTGTTATTCAAGCTAGCAAACCATTTAAGCGAAGAAACCATGACGTTTTTCTAGTAAAGATGGGGCAACTGTGCTCCATGCAGTTGTATTCCTATCGTTAGTCAGTGACTTATGTCATTTTCTAAGCTTGAATCCATTGAGGAGGCATTTTAACAAAACCTGCCTGAAAGAACCAGTGAGCCCACATGTTTAAGATGTAATTCGAACACTATTTGATTTGATAAAAATGCATTTTGGGAGAAAGGGGGGGAGTGGCAGGGTCACAACCCCAGGGTTACAACCAAAGGCAATTTTATGATACTTTTTTAGTACTGTCGTTGTGTAACTGCTATGAGCGTTATAAGCAATGTTGTACATGAATTCCGCCGCACACCGTAGCGTTATACCATAGCTGTCCGGAAAGCCTAACCCTTAAATAAATATATCGCTGCTCAGACTGAGCTTCACCATCCACATACACTGCGTCATATAATAAAGTTTTTCTCTAAATTTGGGATTTATTTCAGTAGCAGTGATAAACTGGCATAAATTACCATGTTGATGATCATATAACACAAATGACCCCGTTTATAACAAAAAAGAGTGGTTTAAGGTTCACTGCCTTAAAAATAATAATCTCTTTGGAATACTTACGTTTGTAGGCCAAAGTCTGAATGCTGACCACAGCCTGTTGACCAATCCTGTAGTGAAGAAATTAGGAAAAAATAGAACATATTTATATTCAAAATTGTGCTTTTAGCCCTTGTTGTGTTTTTGAGGGTCGTCCGGATGCTTCTCCTCCTCACCTGTCCTCTTCACCCTCCAGCAGTTTACTGTAGGTTGAGATCTCGATGTCCAGGGCTAGCTTGATGTTCATCAGCTCCTGGTACTCCCTGAGCTGGCAGGCCATGTCCTGCTTAGCTCTCTGCACGGCCACCTCCAGGTCCCTGATGCGGCCGTCGGCGTCCCTCGTGGCCGTCTGCCCTTTGTCCTCTGCCTCTGACACTTGTTTCTCAAGCGAGGATTCCTGAGCAAAATAATTCAACAGGTTGATACGTTTTCCTGGGAATAGTCCAGATACGGTGATACAGTTTAAAACAAAACAAAATGAACACCACATGTCAATGTCTAATCTCAATATGGTTTGTCTCTGATAACTGCATTGAATTTGTTTATTTGGTTCATGGAAGAAACATGTCGACAACGGGAACCGGTTCACCGGGATTGTCTTCTGGTTAGTCGGGATCCACAGCCATGAAGTTTCATTTTCACGCCTAACTTTACATTTCAATAGTATGTAAATATCCTAGATGCGTTAGCCAGTATCTAGGTGGATTCTGCTCAGCAGGATTCCGCTATATGTAATATCTCACAGTTGCTTGATAGGCACTGCTTCATATGTGTCATTACATATACAGTCCCTACAACCCTAACCCTATGTCTTTTAGGATGTTTTCCTGTTGATAAATAACTGATAATACAACTTTGATTCGCCTCCCAAGCCATCCACTGCTACGCACCTGCCCCTTGGCCGACTGGATCTCACTCTGCACGCGGCCGATCAGACGGGTGAGATCAGCGATCTCCGACTTAGTCTGACGTAGCTCGTGGCTGTACTGGTCTGCCTGGATAGCCATCTGGTCAAACTGGTGACAAAATGAAAGGATAGAATGTTAATTATCATCACAGCTCATGACATCATACAACATGTATCTCGAGGGAAGATCCCCCAGCATTGCCTTTAAACATTTCATTTCCTTTATAGATGTATTGCCTCACACCTGATGTTTGAACCTCGGAGAGCCGACAATATGACGTGAACCAACTGAAATAAAAGGAACGATTTGCAGGTGTTAACGTTTGTTCCGGTTCACCTTGGTTTTGTACGCCACCTCGGCCTCGGCGCGGCCGCGGGCGGCGATCTGCTCGTACTGGGCCTTGACCTCGGCCACGATCTGACTCATGTCCAGACCGCGGGCGTTGTCCATCTGCAACACCACCGAGGTGTCCTTCATGCTCTCCCGCAGCTCCTCCAGCTCCTGAACCCACACACAAGGCCAATGTTAAAAATAGAGACAGAGTAGAGCAAACAATGAAATGCATGTCAGTTGAATTAAGGCTATACCGTTTCATAGAAGGCCATGAGAAAGTGGTTTTCGTCAGTCATGCCAGCCAACCTATCCTCCAGATCCACCCTGGTCAAATAGCCAGCATCCACATCCTAGAGGTGAGGGGAGGTAGCATGGTTCACAATCCATCGGCTTTACGTTGGAGACTCATCAGCAAATGTGGCCGTTAAAGCTGGCCGGTGCACTGTTCAAACCAGGTGTGAGTGAAGGAGAATGAACGAGTGAGTGACTAAGATAATAACCAATATTGTACCTTTTTAATCATGACAAAATCATTCTCTGCGCCGTTCCTCTTGTTGATCTCCTCCTCGTATCTGGATCGACATAATCATATATTGAAAGTTGCAGTAAAGTGATTAATTATATCTTAATTAGGCAAGATGACTCTTAATGTCATCTTAAAATAAAACTCCTTTGAACATATTTCACATTTCACAATGCAGTAAAAAAATCTAAAAATGCTATCTTACTGGTTCTTGTAGTCATCCACATATTTGTGCATAACATCGTTCTCCTGGCACAGCCTTTCCTTGTCGTTGCCGATCGTGTCCAACTGTCTCTGCAGGTTGGCAATGTAGCCCTTCAGCATCGGCTCTAGTTTAGACTCTTCATCGGACTGTTCACTCAGCAGTTTCCACTTGGTCTCTAGCATCTTGTTCTGTTGCTCCAGGAATCTGACCTATATGCATGATAATAACTTAGGTGTCATCAACATTCACTAAACCAACCAATAAAAAAAACATAAGCAACTAGCCTAACTCTTGCAGTGTTCATTCAGAATTACATCCACGTTGAATAAGTTATGAAAGTATTGCAATTATCGTCTTCTAACTATCTATCCTGTCCTGACAAAGACTGGTAGCCAAACCACTTGAGGAAAAACAAAATAATAATTAGCTTACCTTATCAATTAAGGACGCAAAGCGATTATTGAGGCCCTTGATCTCGTTCTTCTCATGGGTGCGGATGACCTGGATGTCGGGGTCTATGGCCACGTTGAGTGGGGTGAGCAGATTGAGGTTGACGGACACAGCTTTGATAGGGGCGCCTCCGGGGGAGGAGAAGCTGCTGTTTCTGGGGCCAGAGTTGGACCCCAGAGACATGCTGCTGAAGCCCCCTGAGTATCCGGAGTATCGACCCTTCTGGATGCTGCCATGCTTTGATCTCAAACTCATGGTGGTCGCGATGTGCGTGGAGGATACTGTTGATGTGGGGAGGCGCAGTGTGAGCTTAGAAATAGTGTAGCACTGAGATGAAGACTCCTTGCAGACAGCTGTTATTAGTGTGCGGAGAAGGGCGGGGTTTGATTGTGAGGTTAAGCGGTGTAACCAGTTTGACACACACCTCTGCTACCCACGGTGATGCAAATAGATCATAAATATTTAGTTTTCCTTCAGGGTTGGATTCCCACCTAGGTGAATGGCTCTGCTGTTAGAGTGACGTGAATTGTTTATTTGTTCTTAAAAAAGACTGCAAATGTTTAAATGGTATGGGAACAATGAGGGCTACATTGTCTATTTGTGTCTATTTATTACATTATTCTATTTTAAAACCCACATGTTCAATGTTTCAAAGAAACACTGTGATCCATGAAAATGAACATTTCAGAGACATTTACAAAAAAGGTGGATTATGGAGGCAATACAAGGTAAGGTTCAATCAGTGGAGTATTTTAAAGCAGCTATATTGTATTGTGGGTTTGTCTTAAAGCAACGTTATGGATGTTTTTTAGCATAATTTGTTTTTCAGATTTGCTGAAATTCTATTAACATTCTGGCAGTAGTCAATTAATCAAATGCTCCCACACAATAAGGGCAACTTATAGTATATGTTATCACAGGCCAATAATAAGCCCGTCCAAAAGGGAAATATTTGGAGGGTCTACCTGTCCTGCATAACTACCCTGCTCTCTCTGCCTTTTGAAAGTCTTTCGCAGGGCTACGCAGACCTATTGCTGTAGCGAGCTAGTCATGTGACTTGCGGGTGTGGCACAGGAGGGAGGGGAGGGATTGTTTCGGATGGATATTTTTCAGGATCTAGCTTCCTTGTTTTGATTGCAGGATCGCCTCAGAAATGTCAATGAACCTGAGGCCCACGATTTGGAACTAGATTGGCATAAGGTCATTTTAGGCCCCGTCCACACAAAGCCGTTTTTTTGGTGAAACCGCATAAGTCTTGTGCGTTTCGGCCGACCGTCCAGATGGAGCCGGCGAATCAGGTGCCCGAAACCGCACATTTCTGAAACCACCCTCGGAGGTGGTCTATCCGGACCTATGCGGTTTCGGGTTAGGATCAGGTTAGGATTCGTGTGGACGCCTGAAACACAAAAACGTTGACGTCATTAGCCCCCCACCAGCTGGGGGACGTCAGAGTTGCGTTAAATTTTTTATTTATTATTTTATTTGTATTCTTTTTGTGGCTTTAAATATAGCCCCTTGATGAATTGAATTACTAACTCTACATTAAAAAGAATTTCTGCTCCATTTAAAAGGTTGAATCTCCTCGTGACTGAATGTTTGTATACAGCGCGCAGGCTGTGTATGCGCGCAGGCTGTATGCACTCCACTTTTTTCTGTGGAGAACCAGCGCCTTGAATATTTACTACAGCGTTTCTACAGCCTCGATGCGGTTTCGCAATGACTCCGTCTTTTTACGGAGATATTCCTGAACTGCATAAAACGAAACCGGATCGTTTTCGCCCGTTTCGGCTCCATGTGGACGGGGCCTCAGTCTGGCCATATGTTTGTGTAGCAAGAATCTTTAGCAAGCATGCCATTGCCAATATTGTCTTTACCCTCTTAAAATACGAAGAATATATTCTTCTAAATAATACCTATTTCATTTACTAGAAACTATTGAACTTTTGACCCTTTCATATGCCCCAGAATTTTCACAAAACGTTTTTTATTTTTCAGTGCACAGCTTATCTTTGAAAGGGTAACATATAGTTGGCCTTTCTTTCACTGTCGTCAGAAAGAATAATAATACATTCAACTTATGTCGCTTAACAAGGTGAACACAGAATAAAATAATTGAATAATAACGTATATAAGTAAAGAGATTAAATACGATAAAATAAAATAGGTAGCCAAAAAAACTGAAATAGGTTGATAAAACAAGGTATAGTTCAAAGGAGGGAGGGAATGGAAAGAGGTTATGTGTTGAAAGGTGGGTTTTGAGGGCCTGTTTAAATGATGGGAGTGTGCTAGCCTGTCAGATGTGCTTGGTTCCAGTTCCAGTGGGAGGGTGTGGCAACATATCAAGTACATCCCACAATTAGGATGGATAATGATTATGGTTAATGTCTCAGTTCGATTTTCACTGTAGTACATCATATTCTCTGAGCATCAACCTAACTTTTTCTCAGCCATAAAGATTTTGTTAGTGATGAACCTTTGCTAGTGATGCTAGTGATGGTCAAGTGCTGCAGCTAGTGATAGTCAAATGTTCCTAATGCTGCAGCTAGTGATAGTCAAATGCTCCTAGTGCTGCAGCTAGTGATAGTCAAATGCTCCTAATGCTGCAGCTAGTGATAGTCAAATGCTGCTCTAGCTATTGATGGTCAAATGCTCCTGCTTCAGCTATGGTCAAAAGCTCCTGCTTCAGCTAGTGATGGTCAAATGCTCCTATGGTGATGGTCAAATGCCAACACATTGTGCTGTGTAGTATAGCTTGTTAATTCACACATTTTAACGTTTTAATCTCCTGGAAGAGATGATGTGGTTGTGCTGACAGCTATCAATATCAAGACCAGCATGGTAGACTTTGTGGATGCCTTTGCTTAGGAGCACAAAATCCTGTACTGTAAACCATACAGCATAGGTAGGGCTTCCTTACTGCCACATTACACATCACTCAACCCACACCCTTCTCTGGTATATGCTCAGAAACATCAGATATTTTGACCCCCTATCCAATAATTCAAAAGCACTTAGGAGATAAACCATGTTCTGTATTGGATTCCATTGTACGTAAGTCATGTTTAACATGCCAAGTTAAAAGCGGTTTGACAGACTGGTTTGTTTCAGTTCTGGTCGACATTGTTCTGATACCTGTACACACCCGACCATGTGAGTACCAAGGATCTGGATGAACGGCACAGGGTCGTTCTCAAAGTCAAATGGAAAACTGATGTGTGGATAGACATTTTATAAGAAATGATATACACCTGCTCATGTTCGAGGTAATTCAATACTAGGACAGAACTTGTTTGCTTTAGACCTGGGCTCAGGAACCTTTTCAGTTGCCACAGCCGTATAGACATTTAATAACTTGAAATGTATTTTAGGACAGCCACGTGAGAGTTTACGTAATTACAATTCAACCTTTGGGTAAGTTCATTGCAAATTCTTCATGACATTTTAGGCTGGAAAGAATTTGTCTTATTTATATTCCCTTTTCAGGCATTTCATTATCTACTCTGATTTTAGATTTTGTTAAATAGATATTGTTCACCTGGAAATTGCCCTAGAGTTGTCCAATTGGTAAATGTAACTTTGTGTCTCAGAAATATATTTGCATTATAGTATCAACTATTTTGTGTTCATTTTGTTGATACAGTCTATTTTTAGACTTGTTGGTCAGCAACAACCACTGCCATATGATCTTAGCCCCTGCTCCAGAAGGTATGTTGGCCTTCATCATGGCCTATACATTGTGTAGAAGTAATATGCAATGAAGTTGTAATGAAATCAGGATAAACAAGGTTGCTGATTTATTTTGTATAATGTCATATGTATAACTTTCTCATTTAGGATTGTGGCATTTAGACGGGACATCATACCAGACTCAGCTAAGTCCTTCCATATTTTATGGCATTTGTACTGACGAAATACTTAGTTAGAGCCTAATTCTAGGTAATCAATCAGCATACCAAATGTGCAATTTTTTTAAATGTCCAAAAAACTGCTTCCAAATAATTGTTTAAAGTTGTGTACAATTAAAATTGTTTATCACATTTATTGGGTATTATGTGTCCAAAATACTATATTACTTTATTCAGTTCAGTTGCTTTCTGAAGAGATGGTTTTGTCGTTTTAAAACCAAGGTTTCTTGAAAAATATGAAGGTAAATGTGAAGTTCAAACCAAGCATCTGGAGACTCATCAAATACGATGGCTGAATATTGATGCAAAACCATTCAAATCTGTAGTAAAACCGACCAACCAACCCGTTTTCAAGCCATTTTCTGAAGGGGATCATTGTGGCAATAGCTCCTCCCCTTTTAGTCACATGACCACTGCATTCCTAAACCAAGCATTGGGAGTCACAGATACGCAGAGCAAAACAATCTGAAAGTTGCACCCTTTACCTGACAGTAAACAGGTACAAACTGATCGAGAGTTGGGCCGTTTCAATGTATAAAAGAGAACTGAAAACGCTGCATCGATTATGGACGGATACGAGTTATTTTCCAGCTGCAAGAAGGGGGACATTTCTAGAGTCAGGTAACGACCAAATCGTTGTTGACAACTCAGTACTGCACAGTCCTGGCTCAGCTGGTTTCCGGGCTCTTTAAATATGTCATTTTATTGCGTTTTTTCTTTAAGTTTAGTGGCACCAAGACCGACTAACATACCCAATCACAATTGGGTATGTTAGTCGGAGTCCCCATGGTCACTGTTCATGTTGTGGGACATGGCGGAGGTGACAGCTTGTTTACATTTCTCACAACACCCTTACTGCATCCATAGTGGTGAACTACGGTCATAGTGCCTTTAATTATCGCTCTCTGTTCGCTGTAGCCTATTACTCGTTCATCTCAATAGCAGTAGCAGCTACAAGCAAATGTTTACTTGCACAGCGGTAGGTGAATAATAAGTTATATGTTGCTTTTAATAACATCACGGTTTGCAGCCGTATCGTAAAAGTTTTGTTTTCGATACCAGCTTAATCAAAAAGAGTGATCGCCTTCTTTTAGTTTTCGACCAGGGCTGGCTTCTGTTGCATGTCGGTAGTTCCAAAGATGTTTACTGGTAGTAGCAGTAACATGACCGGAGGATGTATTACTATTAATATCTGTACCGTGTGTTTGGACCAAATTTTTTACATTTATTTATTATGTATTTTAGATGTGCTTATTTTCTCTTTCAGCTTTTATTATATTGCAATAATTTCTTACAATGCATTATTTATTTATTTATTGCAAAACACTATGTTTTTTTTCTAAAAAGGTATCTTGTTGAAGAACGAGACGTGGACATTAATTTGAGGGATAAATGGGACTGCACCCCACTGTGAGTATGACGTCATAAGATGTAACGTTATGTGGATGCTTTCTTTGCAGTTTTACCTCTATGGTTTCTACTCAATCTATTTGTAATGTTAACCTTTGTTGTTCTTCAGGTATTGTGCTTGCCTCTGTGGTCATGAAGAACTTGTCCAGTACCTGTTGGCTCATGGTATGTAATGTCTTTAATAGGGTGTGCATGAATGTATGGTATGTGTTCACTTCAAAAAGGATGAGCCAACGGAACAGGTATGTAAAGTGTCTTTAATAGGGTGTGCATGAATGTATGGTATGTGTTCACTTCAAAAAGGATGAGCCAAATACCCCCCAGAGGGTCAGACAAAACACAATTTAAAATCACTATATTTAAAAAACTAAGGTTTATTTTGCATATTGTAAACATGTTTGATCAATAAATTCCCACTAATTTATCATTATTTATGCTTTTTCATCGTAATACGGTGTTCCGTTGCTGGTTGTGACCTGGATTGGTCTCGTATAATTATCACGTTCAGAAGGTCAAGAGTGGTTCCAACTCTATGATTTCAGGTGCCAAATGCGAAGCCAACACATTCGATGGAGAGAGGTGTGTGTACGGCTCCCTGAAAGACTCTATTCGACGTCTGCTCAAAGAACACAAGTGCATTACTGCCAAAACAATGCAACGGGACTACTTTGACTACTTCCTGCACATGTAAGGCTCAATTGCTTAGTTGTAATTAATTTGGGAATCATTCAGATAATTATGATTTGACAGTTTCCCAGCCCATCACAATAGGTGTATTAAGTGTTTACATTGTCATGTAGTCCACTGGTTCCCAACCTTTGACTTAAGGTGTATATACACCATAGGGTCAACAAGACCTTTCGTAGAGCAAACTGTAAAAAAATATAAACATTGTAGTGGCTGAGAAAAATACATATGGCTTGCTAAGCCCTTTGACACTGTAATCATGGTGTGACACTAAATTGACATCAAGACCATTCGCGATCCCCTTATGCAAACAGGAAAATAATTTAACACTGCCATGGCTGAGCAAATTATGCCAGATCAACTTTATACACTTTTTTTTTTTTCTGAATTCTAACTTTGATAAAGGGCTAAAAAATCTAATGTAATTGAAAATATATAATTAGATTTTTAGACTAGAGGTCATGGCCTGTAGGAAACAGTGGAAAGAAAAAGTAAGCAATGCTGCTTATGCTCCTAGTGTTTTTTACTTAGCAAACACAAAATGACACAAAGAATCGGTGGAAACATTACAATCTAAAACGTATGATGGAATGCACAAGGCAACACTGTTTCTTAAATAATAACAAGCCATAATGATATATTTACTGAACAATATTTAGAACATATTGATTTTCAATTATCTATATAATTGTTTATTGCATGTACCACCTGCAGTCGTAGTGGGGCAAGAAACCCAGGTAGAAAATACTTATTGAGACATAAACATAAAAGAGATGAGGGAATGCTTTGTCATGTTTGCTTTCAAATCAAGCAACAAAGACTATAGATTTTCACTAGTTGACTGGATAACCAGGCTCTCCCCAATGTAACCTATATATTCCTTGTATGCTGTTAATTTAATTTCCAGGATACTTGAGCAGGGACAGCACAGTGATGTAAAGTTCATGATCCATGGCGAGATATTCCTGGCTCACCGCTGTGTTCTCAGTGCACGATCCGAGTACTTCACGACAATGTTTGAAACCAAGTGGAAAGGAAAGAACTTGATCACACTCAAACACCCTTTGGTAAGACCTAATTGACACCAGAGTCAGCCATTTCCTTAGCCACCGGCCTTGAACTGCTGGTTTCTCTGGAAGCTAAGCATGGCCAGTCTGGTAAATCCTTGGGGCTGGTAGAGGTGTTGGAGAAACATTGAAAACTTTACCACGTTATTGCTAGTACCAGCTGACTGCCAGTTAAACACATAATGGACTTTGATAATATTCAAATGCATTTTTAAAGCTGAGTGTTTTATTGGCATCAAGCGGAATGTACTTTGCGGAAATGGAATATAATATTGTTAAGTATTTTGTATTTGTGTCAAATCCGGAAGAATCGTTGTGTTTTTGTTACCTGAGAATGGCTTTGGATCTCCATAGGGAGCAGGTCCTCTTCCACCGAGCCCGCCACGTTTTACCACCATGTTTCTACAGTAGCCCAGAACAGAATAACGGCTCTAGAGAGGAGGCGTTTTCAAATAACAATGATCAAAATGTATAAATCGATTAAGGAACCTCATTACATTGGCTTGACGCTGTCGTAAAGGATGGATAAGTTTGGATGCACCTACTGATACCATACAGGCCAGTATAGGCCACCATAGCTTTGCCTATTATATTGGAAGGAGGGGTGAGAGGAAGAGAGGGAAGGGGGGATATTCAGTCGGTTGCAATCTGCAACCTCACCGCTAGATGCCACCAAATCCTACACACTGCACCCTTAAGTGCTTTGACTATGAAGCTTGATCAAACAACTTGATAAAACAGAAGCATAATGAGATTAAAATGAAATAATTCCTTTTTACAGATAAACCCTGCAGCTTTTGGAGCGCTCCTGCAGTATATCTACACAGGTAGATATTGAGCCTTCTTTTTCTGTCATGCCTTAAAAATTCTTGTTTGGTGTAATAATAATAATAGTTGTTCCTCGAAGGACGTATGGACATCAACGTAAGCTTTATTGAAGACTGCAGACTGCTGGCTAAACAGTGTAAAATGGATGACCTTACAGAGGACCTTCAGCATAAATGTAAACAGGTGTATGAATATGGTAAGAACTTGTCTTACGCTTCTTATGCATCAATATGGTTAGGTATTACATTAAGTTTGGCGATCTTTTGATTATCAGTAACTCACATCTCTTGTGCTGTTGTCTTTAATATCCTGTAGTTTCCAATAAACCTGGAATCTGTGTGAAGGTGCTTACCCTTGGACCTCACAGCGATCGGCTGCAGGACCATATGCTGCAGCTGGCAGTGGGTGCCCTGCCTGCAGAATTAAGAGTAAAGGATCAGGATATCTCGTCATGAGTGACCATGTACTTTTTTTAACATATTCAGTGAGGGCTCTTTAAGCTCATACATTTATTGTGTATTTTTAACAGGTTGGATGTGGTCAGCTTCCTTTTATCATAACCGATGACTACCCCACTTACCCGGACATTGCCTTCAAAGTGGAAGGGTACAATTTCTTATGTCACAAGGTATTTCCACCGTCAGGTTTTATCCAATGTTTTCCTGTCTTGTGACCCTGGCTTGGTTCGATGGCCGGCAAGCTGTTTATGTGTGCATGTGTTATAGGCATTTTTCTGCGTACGTAGCGACTACTTTAAAGCTATGTTGGAGGACCATTTCAGTGAGGGAGAAATACTGACCTCCCAGCCCAACGTCCCAGTGCTCACGCTCCACAACATCTCCTATGAAGTGTTTATCTGCCTCCTTTACTACATCTACGGTGATGATACTGAGGTAAGGTCGCTCACATGGCAACACACTGCTTGCATCTGCATTCATCTAACATATCTGAAAACACTGAGCTAATAACTGGAAGTTGAAATACTGACTAGTAACGCTTGCCAGAAGTAGTTAGCCCTCCATCGGGATATGTATCCTAAATTATTCGAATACTCCTTGCAAACACACAATGGCATTTTCTTGACAAAATTTGTTGTAAAACGTTTATGCCCTCTCACCAAAACCTTATCACCAGTATTAGGCTATGTTGAAGATGAGCAATGTCTGTATCGCCAACCAGACCCACAGCCTTTTCCAATATATGTTCTGTGCCCATACCTAACAGTACTTGACATTTAAAAATATACCAAGGGAATACCTAAGGCTGCCCAAGGTAGTTTTACATAATCATTAATTCACGATGAATCAGTGATTTTTCTGTGTCCAGTTATTCCCCGACAACGTGCTGGACATGTTGTACGTGGCCGACATGTATCTGCTCCCAGGCCTGAAGCGCCTGTGTGGAGCCGCGCTGGCTAAGACTGTATGTGAGGACAATGTTCTGGAGATCTGGAAGACGGCCAAGCTCTTCAGCCTTTCGCGCCTGGAGGACCAGTGCAAAGAGCTGATGGCCAAGATCATAGAGAAGGTGAACGTCTCGTTCTGTGTCTGTGTTGGCACTAGGTGCTGATGCCGTGCATGATGTTTGTTTACATTTTCTGCTGGGACTCAGAGAATATATCGCAAACACGAAACACGTACATTTGTATTTGTTTCAATTTTTCACACTGGACAAGATCATTTTGGCTTAAAATGACCATAACACCCATTTTGCTACATCTCGCTCCACTATATTTAACCAGACATTTCTGTGTTTTCCCAGCTTGTGAATAGTGCTGAGTTTGCAGAGATGATCCAAGAGGATGCTAGGTCTGTAGTGGATCGCCAGGATATGGACTCCATCCCCCTGGTGGACGACATCCGCTACCACATCACCACTAACGTCCAGACGTACAGTGCCATCGAGGAGGCCAACCAGAAGCTGCAAGTGCTGGAGCAGCTACTGGTCAGCATCGGACTCGAGTGTTAAGTGTCAGCCAGGCATCGTCTTGCATACACTGCTTTGAATGACGCTCTCCCTATTGGATCAGACCTGTCCTTTAAGTGGCCTTATGGAAGGTTTTTTAAATGTTTTGAATGGAAAATGTATAGAATTGTTGGGGAAAAAAGCGAATGCTTGAAGTTTTTGGGCTGACGTGTACTTTTTTTTCTCATTGGTCAAAGAATTCGGCAGCAAAAGCGTAGAAGTGCTTATATTGTGTATGGTATCTATTTATGAATGCATTATGAATAAGGGTGACCAGATATCCCAGCTTTCAAGGGAAATTTGCTTGAAGGTGCTGCCCCCGGAAATGTCCACACTTAAAAATGTTATAATTGTACAAATATATTGATTGATTTTTAAAGGTTCTGGTTTACTCATCATGAATATTAATTTTGAGACAGTTGCTCATTAGGCCCGTGTCTATCTGAGAGGCTTTGATGCAAACTTTCTTCAAAGGGGTTTATCTAACCGTACAACTTTTTACCATAAGCAGGCATAACCGATCATAAACAATGGGCTATCAATACCATATAGAATGGTATGGTATTTGAGTTGCCTACCTTAGTTCGTTTTTTTGGCTGGTTTACCAAAGCTTAAAACACATCATAGTTAAGCGTTGGGCCAGGAGTACAGCGCAATATGTTACTACAGTACTACATTTACCATGGTGAGAATAGGCTAAATGTAAATATGTCCCATTTTAGGAATAATATTAACTATTTTGGGGGGGGGGGGGGAACTGCCAAACTACAAATGTCACCGTTTTTCATTTGAGGAATCTGGTCACCTTATTATAAATGCATGCATTGACTTGAACTTACTTAGCTACCTTGTTTAATGGTAGACATAGCTCTATATTATGAGTATGGCATGTATGATACACTTCTATAATACGCTGTACAAATACATTCACTCTGCTTATTTTGGCAAACAATGCCAGTGAATTAGTCTGAATTAAGAGGTCCGTTATTTCTGAGTGATCTAGAAAAAATACTTAACATTAATGCGCTTTACCTAGGTTTTATGTAGATATGACCCCTTTTCTGACCTTTGCCTACTTTCGGGTATCTTTAACCTAGTCATAATAAACTACAATGGATGCTATCATGGCTATCATTTAAAAATACAACATATGTAGGCATTCAGGATTTCCCTCAATTGCATTAGTTAGCATGACAGCAAAACCCTTTGTATTCTTTTTTTATTTGGCACTATCATGTAATGTATGTTGAATAAAAAGGTATATATATTTTTTTTTTCTTTTGTCCGATTCATTTACTATTCAGAACGGCTCCTGTAGATGGCGCTATTTCTCTTTGTATGTGCTTCATCGCTTGCAACGGCAGTGGACCTTTTTTCTGTTAAGCCAAGGTCACTGGTATGTTTTGCTAGCAATGGACTGTTTAGCTTTGCACAGATGCACTTACACGTGGTGTATTGTTGCCATTGTAAACCCCATCAGCCTGATCTGAAAAGGCCTGCGGAAGTACCAAAAGACCTTCAGAAGTACAAAGAGGCCTTCGGAAGTACAAACTTAATGGAGGCCTAGGCTTTAAAACAACAGTGGACAGGCTTTTTTATACAAATTGGAACAAGTTGTGCAAAACCAAACACAATATAGGAGAGTTCCCTACATAACAGTGATTCCTATTACAAAATATTGTAATACACCATCTGTTCAGGATTAGTATACTGAAAGCCACGAATTAAGCAAAATGTGCTGCTAGTCTTGAGACCTATTATTTGGTTCTGAAGTAACTAAATAACCTATGGTTGGCTTCTAGGTGTCAAATTGCATTTCCCGTTTGCATGTAGCAGCATGTCGACTAGTATATTTGATCAGAAAACTTTGCAAAATAGCAGCGATACAGACCAACTAACTGGAATAGCAGTTGCCATTGGAAAACTCCTTAATGTAATGTGTATACATCATTTATATTTTATAACTTTAATTATGATTTGTTCAAGATGTTACAAACATTGGTACCTCATTCACCTTCCTAAAGAGCTATTTTTGTCTTTAAAATGGTGGGAGATTTCAGCCCACTGCATCAGTGCTTTGCGCCTGTTTTGGCCTTTTCCTTTGGAATAAACATGAATGGCTACATTGTAAGTTCCCTAGCTTGTTGTAACTAAAACCTGAACTAAGCCCAAGTGCAGAGTATGATAGGAGGCCGATCACAGCTTGCAAACAACTTCTACGTCTTTTGTTTTTCAATAACTGAGGATGTAAAATAGCTGAAATTCTTATTTTGTGTTTTTATAATTTGAACAAGGAGCCATGGGTGATTTGAATATAACATCCAAGACCAAGTTTGAATCATTTTTGCTTTGAACCACATACTACGAATGAGGAATCATTCTTGCAACAATAATAGCGTTCAATATATGCAGCTCACATGTATTAATATCCTCATTGTGTATACTGGCCAGGGGCGGCGCCAAGCGGTTGCTTGCCGTTGCTATAGCAACCCCAAGCAATTGCTCAGAAACCCCAGAGCAACCCCTGATTTTTTGACAAACTCAAACAACATATTTGAAATAATGCCATTTTCCGTAAAATGGTATTAAATAAGTTCAACTAAACCTATGGCCGAATGCGGTACCCGTCACCATACCGACCAATCCTGTCATATGAATCACCAGATTAAGTGCATAAGTGAGTAGCGTCAAAATTTCAGGGCCGTGACTGTCGTTCAAATCCAGTTCCCGAGCGTTGGGCATGCGCACACTCTGTAAGTGACATGAACAGATTAAAAAAAAACATACGCACAATTAACACAAACTATCCCAAGCAATATGTACAATATTAATTAATTATTATTTAATGTACATGAAACAATAATTTCATTAATAGCATAGTCTTACGAAAAATAAATAACATTTCAAATATGCGGACATCTCGCGGCGAGATTATCAGTCAGAGATGTTCGTTGCCGGCTCGTTGGCGCTTAAAAAATATGGACAAGTTTTTACTATTTCGAAAGAAATCAAGTTCAAACACGACTCGCGATGGCGAGGCTGAGGATGGGCTCGTTAATAGCCAGACTTGTGTTGGACTTGGTAGTTGTTCGGAGGGGGGTTATGCTGAGGTCAAGAAACGGAAGAAAATATTGTAGCCTACACAGTTCTGAATTAGCAATACAATGTTATCACATGGTTGCTAGCAAGGTTGGTGTGTTAAACCGTATGGATAAAGTGGAATATTGCAAGAAGTCCTGTGATCAAGACATCGATTTAAGGTAGGCCGTTTGGTTATTAAGTTTGCCCGTCGCAGCATATTGACTTGGGGCCCATGTGATTTGTTTTGAAGTAGAACTAGATTATAGGTTTGGCTCATGCCAAAGGATGGGTTTATCGTAGCCTGGTATGATCCGCCCTTAATAGAAGTATTATGAAGTATAATAGTGTAACGACCTCGCCGGTGACATAATCATGTCGAGTCATTAGTTGAAGGTAGTTTTAATGGACCAAAAACCAGGTCACTCAAACCCGTAACATTGTAACAACATAGAAAACAACTGCTCTAAAACGGACCCAAACAAACCCCGGTTACCCCGGCAACACGGTCTCACTCGCGTGCAGGCCCCCACCCTCCTGTTCCTCCAAGGCCCCCCCCCCAGCTGACCCAATAACAAGAATAACACACAAGAATAACATTACAATCCCAGGGTCGCTACATTGCCTCCCCCCTTCAAAGTTCCTCGTCCTCGAGGGAACAAACAAAGTCTCGGAAGCGACCCGGCGCTCTCCTCTCCCTACGAGGCCGCGTTGGGGCCACGGGGGGCTGGGGAGAAGCGCCTGGGGGCGAGAGGGGCCCACGAGTGTCAGGCCCGGGGGCGAGCAGGGGGAATGGGTGGGGGGGGGTTGGGGGCCAAGTTGCTGACTGTGGTGATCGACAGGGAGGGGAGACAAGGATAGGGTAAGGTGGGGACCCAGGGCCAGAACACTGAGGTGTGCGTGTCCGGGGCCCATTCGCACCGGTGCGGGGAGCTGTAGGGCTCGCTGGAGTAGGTTGAGGTGTGGCGGTGCCTCGATAAGGGGCCAACCGGTCTCTGTGGAGAGCCACCCTCCTTCCCCGAGGTGGTAGCTGGACCCTGTACACCACCTCCCCCATCCTCTCAAGGACCCTGCATGGCCCGATCCACTCGCTATCGAGCTTTGGGCATCTTCCCTTCTTTCTTTGCGGGCTGTAGGTCCAGACCAGCTCCCCAGCCTCAAAGTGCCTGCCACGGGAACGCACATCATAGTTCCTTTTCTGCCTCACCCCTGCGCTCAGCAGCTGTCCCCTGGCGAAGGAGTGAGCCGTCTCCAGGCGGTCCTGGAGTCTCCTGGCATACTCTGGGCCGGGAGGAACAGGGGGAGAATCGGGCGGCCGGCCAAACGCCAGGTCAGCTGGGGTGCGAAGCTCCCTGCCCAACATCAGCAGAGCAGGCGTGCAGGACGTCGACTCCTGGACAGCTGACCTGTATGCCATTAACACCAGAGGCAGATGATTGTCCCAGTCCCGCTGATGCTCAGCCGAGACAATGGCCAGCTGCTGCTCCATACAGCGATGAAATCGCTCCACCAAGCCGTCACTCTGTGGGTGCAGGGGGGTAGTACGGCTCTTCTGCATGTCCAGCCTGCTACATAAAGCCGCAAAGACACGGGATTCAAAATTTCTCCCCTGGTCACTGTGGATAGACTCCGCTGCCCCAAAACGGCTAATCATCCCCCCGACCAAAGCGTCCGCTATGGTCTCCGCCCCCTGGTCAGGCAGAGCGTACGCCTCCGGCCACTTGGTAAAATAGTCCATGGCCGTGAGGACATACTTGTTCCCCCTCTCTGTGCAGGGTAGCGGGCCCACCACATCCACCCCAACCCTCTCCATAGGGAACCCCACAGGGAACTGCTGTAGCTGGGCATGGGACCTTTCCGTGGGGCCTTTGCGGGCTGTGCAGCCATCACAGCGGCGACAGAAGTCCTCGACGTCCCTCTTGTGCTGCCCCCAGTAGAAGCCAAGGCGGAGGCGACGCAGGGTCTTTGTCACCCCAAAGTGACCTGAGCCCACGGCACCATGGACCGCTTGAAGCACTTCCCCACGCAGAGAGTGAGGCACCACCACCTGCCACCTCACCTCTCCGGTGGCGGGTTCCTTCCAGGCCCGCTGAAGCACGCCATCCCACAGTCGCAGGGCCTCGAACTTAGCCCACAGTCCCTTGGTGACCAGGGAGAGAACGGCCACTTCTTCCCATGGGGGCCGCCGCTGTTGGTCCAACCACTGGAGCACTGGTCGAAGGTCTGCATCCTCCTCCTGCTGCCGTCTCCATCCTGCGGTGTCGACCTCCCGGAGCTCACAGCAGACTGGGGACGCCACCTCCACCGCAGAACATCCCTCCTCCTGGCTGCACAGCTCCTTCTCGCGGCTCTCCCTCCTTTCACAGTTGCGGCAGCCATCCTGACTGCAGGGGCGTCGGGAGAGGGCGTCTGCATTAGCATGGCGTACCCCTGCCCTGTGCACCACACTGAAGCTGTAGGACTGCAGCTCCTCGATCCACCGTGCGACCTGCCCTTCTGGCTCCTTGAAAGACATGAGCCACTGGAGCGCGGAGTGGTCGGTCCTTACAGTGAAGTGACGGCCACAGAGGTAATATTTGAAGTGGCGTACAGCTCTAACGATGGCCAGCAGCTCGCGGCGAGTGACGCAGTAGCGGCGTTCCGCTTTGTTAAATGTCCTGCTGTAGTACGCCACCACCCGCTCCCCTTCCGGCCCCTCCTGTGCCAGCACGGCGCCATTGCCAACGTTACTAGCGTCCGTGTCCAGGATGAAGGGCAGGGCAGGGTCAGGAGGGGAGAGCACCGGGGCTTTGGTGAGAGCTCCCTTGAGTGTCTCGAAAGCAGACTGGCAATCCTCTGCCCACACAAACTCCCTGTCCTTCTGTAGCAGGCGGAACAGGGGAGCGGCCACACAGGAGAAGCCCCTCACAAAGCGTCTGTAGTAAGACGCCAGTCCGAGGAAGCTTTTCAGCTGTCTGGTGTCAGTGGGGGTGGGCCAGTCCTGGACAGCTTGCACTTTGTCCTCCATGGTGCTAATGCCTTCTTCCCCCACCCTGTGCCCAAGGAAAGTTACCTCTCTCCTCAGGAAATGGCACTTATCAGGATGGAGCTTCAAGCCCGCCGCAGCTACTCTCTCCAGAACCTGACGCAGCGAGGCAAGTGCTGTCTCGAAGGAGCCCCCGTGTGCCAGTATATCATCCAGGTAGACGATACACTGCTGCCGGGGGATGCCGGCGAGCACTCTGTCCATCAGCCTCTCGAAGGTCGCAGGTGCATTGCAGAGGCCGAAAGGGAGGACCCGAAACTGCCACAGTCCTCTGCTAGTGCAGAATGCAGTCTTGGGTCTGGCGTCAGGGGCGAGAGGGCACTGGAAGTAGCCAGAGCGGAGATCGAGTGAGGAGAACCAGGACGACCCAGCTACGACATCTAAGGCCTCATCAATGCGCGGGATGGGGTAGGAGTCCTTCTTCGTCACTGCGTTAAGTGGCCTGTAGTCGACACAGAATCTCCACTTACCCCCCTTCTTAGGCACCATCACCACGGCTGCTGCCCAGGGACTATCTGAGGGCTCTATGAGGCCTGCCTGCTGCATCTCCCACAGCGCCTGGTCCGCAGCCTCCTGGCGGGCCAAGGGCAGGCGACGCGGGCGCATTCTGATGGGCCTGGCATCCCCAGTGTCGATCTCATGCTGCACCAGGTGCGTCTGACCCACATCGCTCTCGTTCAAGGCAAAGCTGTCCTTAAACTCTGCCAGTAGTAGCCACAGCTGCTCCTGCTGTTGAGGGTCTAGTCCATCACAGTGCCCCTGCCAAATTGCCCGCACAGTCGACAGCACAGTCTCCTCACCTGTCTGAGGAAGCTGGGCAGGGCAGGGGAAGGGGCCCAGGCTCATGGGGTGGGGTGCTGGGGTGGCAAGGGAGTAGTCTGTAGGAGCCGAAACATTGACACAAGGGGGTGGGAGGGAGGGGGAAGGGTTGCAGGAGGAGGACTGAGACAATGGACAGGGATCGGGAAGACAGGGTGGTTGGAAGGTCTTTGCAAGGGGGTGAAGGGGGCCGGTGACGTGTGACTGTTCCATCTGAGCTGTTGTCGGTGGGGGCCGGATGTAGGAGGTGTTTGGCGGGGCCATATAGACTGTGGGCCCTCCTTGGAAGCCAATCGCCCCCCTCTCAAGGTCCAGCTGGCAGCCAGTGCACCGCAGGAAGTCCAACCCTAGGATACAGGGGTCCTGCACAGCTGCTACCCACACTGGGTGGAGGACAGTCTTTCCCCCTACGCAGATGGACAACAACCCCTTCCCTTTCATGGGAGCCCTCTCCCCCGTGACTGTGCGGAGCTGCACGGTTGTAGGTTGGAGTACCGTCCAGGTCGGCAAAATGTCTGGCCTCACCAGGGTCACAGTAGACCCCGTATCGACTAAAGCCAAACAGGCCACCCCCTCAACAGTGACAGGAACATGACAAAAGTCCCCCGCCCAGGTCCGCCCCACCACGACAACAGGCTCCAGGATGTTGTCGTCTGCTTCTGGGGGGGGTGGAGCCCCGCCCCCCCGGCTGTGATGATGGGCTCCTCCAGACGACGACGGCGGGGGTAAGGGAGCAGGGCCTCGCGTCTCCCCAATTACGCGGACCCTGACCCGTTTCCCTGGGCTCTCACAGTTGTAGGGCACTCTCTGACAAGGTGGCCAGGCTGCCCGCAGCCCCAGCAGACCCTCTGCTCTCGACGAGACGGGGGGCGGCGGTCCGCCTGCATAGAGACAGCGCGGACGAGTTCAGTGAGCTCGTCCACCCAGGCTGGCTTCTGTGAGTCCTCACTCCTCTCCCTCGCCGATCTCACCATCGGCTGAGGAGCAGGAT
This sequence comes from Gadus chalcogrammus, assembly GCF_026213295.1. Lineage (NCBI taxonomy): Eukaryota > Metazoa > Chordata > Actinopteri > Gadiformes > Gadidae > Gadus > Gadus chalcogrammus. The sequence continues at coordinate 11,684,282 of NC_079412.1, forward strand.
GACCGTCGATTGCTCCAGCCCACACCAGCTCCCTCTCTATGGCCATCTCCAAGGCCTCTTGCAAAGTCTGCGGGTGGGCTAGCTGGGTCTGAATGCGTAGTTCTGTAGGGGAAAGGGCCTGGAGAAACTGATCCCGAGCGAGTTCGCTCTGCACGGCTGGCGGCATGTGGGCGTATGCTCGCCGAGACAGGCTCTCGATATCGTTGGCCAGGGCCCGCAGCGTCTCCCCAGGCTTCCTGCGCCTATTACAGAGTTCTGAGCGCATTAGCCCCGGCTTAACACATAGTCCAAAACGCCTCCTTAGTGCCCCCACTAGGGCAACATAGTCCCCCCTGTCCTCTGGGCTAAGCAGCAACAAACAAGACAATGCGTCGTCCGCCAGACACATTGCAAGCTGCAGCGCTTTGACCTTCACTGACCATCCGGCAGCATCGGCTAAAAGTTCAAATTGCGCGTGGAAAGCTTCCCAGTCAGCCTTACCGGTGTATCTAGGCGTCTTGATGGACACCGGGCTTGATGTAAGAAAGGCGCCGCCATGTCTGTCGCCGTCTTGTGGTGGCCACGGGCAGTCGGCGCTGCGAACTATGCGTGAAAAATCATCTTTTTCCACGGCGGCCGGTTCCCGTTGGGTTCTACCCCTCACCAGAGACTCCGAGGCTTCTCCACATGCCCCCTCGCCGTAGTCGTCCATCTCTATCTTCACCCGACAGTCCGCAGGAAGCATTATTGTTGCAGAGAACAAGCCACAACAAAAACGGAGCTAACGGCGATCGCAACTTCAGCCTACTCGCCGAGCACAGCAGGACAGAGAAAAAATAAATAAAAATAAAAATAAAATAGTTTCACTTCAGACACCAATGTAACGACCTCGCCGGTGACATAATCATGTCGAGTCATTAGTTGAAGGTAGTTTTAATGGACCAAAAACCAGGTCACTCAAACCCGTAACATTGTAACAACATAGAAAACAACTGCTCTAAAACGGACCCAAACAAACCCCGGTTACCCCGGCAACACGGTCTCACTCGCGTGCAGGCCCTCACCCTCCTGTTCCTCCAAGGCCCCCCCCCAGCTGACCCAATAACAAGAATAACACACAAGAATAACATTACAATCCCAGGGTCGCTACAATAGTATCAACAATAATAGCAACTATTGTATTAATGTTCCACATAGGCCTACATTTGAGACGTATCGCGCAACTAATGTGAATGCTTTGGAATGTACCGTGGCGACGGTGGGTCTGAGATGTGCAATTCACCACTATTGAGGACAGCTAACCTTGTAGTTGGGGGACTGCTGACGGGCTGTTGATTGAACTATGTTGTTTGTTATCGTGTGGCCGCAGTGCCACCTGGACTAGCAGTGAATGTGTACATGCCGCTGGGCTATTTTCATGTTGGCCTTCTTAAAGATCTTCCTCTATATTGTTCTATGTCTTTACGTCTTTATGTCTGTGCGTGTGTGAGGGAGAGGGAGAAAGATAGCGCACGTTGAACTGTCAAATGATACGATCACACTCAATCACAGTGGTGCGATTAGTCTGTGTTGTTACTGTACTGTAAACTTGCCTCGTACGGGACCGCAACCACCCCAACCCGTGCCGAAAATGTCTTCCCGGCCGTGTCTCTGCCAAATTCAGGTGTTTTGATCAAGGTTTTTTTTTTTTGACCAGCAACCTCTTGAATTCATACAGCAACTGTTAAGCAACTGCAACAAATTATTTCTGGCGCCGCCACTGATACTGGCATGAGGTAAACAACATGTATATATGCAAGAAGCTAGTAGTTGAGGTCCTATTTTGATTCCTTTCCAAATATCTTCCTTTGATGTCATCTGGTAATAAACTGAAACAACATATAAATGATTTCTAATAATTTTACGGCCATTGAACGATGAACTCGTATTTTACCTTGTTTACTCAGCCTGCTCTTGTCTTAAACCTCAAACGATACTTGCTTAAAAGGCCCCAACTATTATGTAACAAAAGGACATAGGCCTGCTGGCGGATACAAAAGGTCTAAATTAATCAGTTGTTGCCAAGAAGATCTCTTTACAGGATTGCAACGAAATAAGAGGGATTTAGTCCCAGTGAGGAAGGCATTCACATCCAAAGACAAATTTGACGTTATTCAATGACTGGTGCCAGGTTGAAGATGGCTGTAAAATTGAATTAACAGCGCTTGCAACAGGATTATGTTATCTGAAACATGTTTATTTGTGTGCCCTTTGTTGACGCTTTCCTGGCACTGTGTGACAGTCAGATGCTTACACCTCACATGACACGGCCCTGGTAATATCGGATTAAACCTTACATGCTCACTTGTTGCATTAACAGCTCAATACCCGGACATGGAAGTGAACGTTGGCATTATAGCTTTTATGGCACACTCAGATAAAAACCGGCACAAAATATTTACTCTAGCTTTTGCAAGCCATAAGGTGAGCTGATGAAACGATAGTTCCGTTTGTCTTGGCTATCATGGCGTGGCAGTCCATGTTACCTGAATCCTTTTATGTTTTTTTTTTGCAATTTTATGTTTTAACAACACACAAATGGTTGCTTTACTAGAGTCGAGTCACAAGGTTCCCGGTGGAGAACACAAAGGGGTTTTGCAGGAGGACACAGACAGTATTTACATGTGAGACAGGATTAAACCATTACCATGTGACAGGGATGCCCTCAGCAAGACCTCTAACAAAAGACAAGCTAAATCCGTCCAGGACAAGTAGGTCTAACCCTGAACACTCAACTAAACAAATTGCATTTGTTATGCAGATGCTTTATGTTATGCAGATGTCATAATATTTGCTATGATTCGAATGAAAACTGTTCAAATGATTATGATAAGAGACACACAACAATAACAAACCATTGTTGGTATTTATAGATTGGGGAGGCTTTGAAACGTGACCTTCGTGTATTTTGATTAAATGGTATGGGAGGCCTACACCAAAACAATATAAATGTGGCTTTGACATTGAGTGCTACTTCCAGTTCGCCAGGCAGGCGCCTACTTGACCATTTCCATCCCGAGTGCCAGAAAGCAATCGGTCATGTTTATGAATATTTTGTCTACTTGAAGGGAAATCACAACTAAAACACAATACAAGTGCCTTTAAACACACTTTGCATTAAAACAGCTGAGGAGTTTTGAAATAGTGTCAACTAGGCCTATGACGACCAATTACAAATCAATAAACAAATAGCAAACAAAAAAAAAAGGACAAATGAATGGCTTAATTACACATCGCATATCACTTATTCAAAGTGATGGGCAGCATCCAGCTTGCACGGCAACCTTGGTTCTTCTCTAGATGCTCGTTTCCATGACGGTTATCTACATGCACTTTGCGAACAAGATAAGTTAAGGGACCGCGCACATTTTGGTGAGCTGTAGTGATGGACATTACGGTTCTTCGCAGTGAGTCAGATCTTTTTGGTCTGCTGTTCTATAACAGCCAGCTCTCTTGGCTCTCAAACGACTCTTTATTTATTAATGTTTACTGCAAAATCTATTAATATCTCTTTTGTTTGTGCCCATTTAATGTGATGGTGGATTGTGTAATAGCTGTCTATTTTTCAAAGATAGGCAAGGTAGAATTGTATTTAGTTGCAGGAAATTATGTATTTCATGGCTGGACATAAGGCTACAGTACAGTCATGAAAACGTTGCCTACGTCAGTTGCTCTGATCGTTAGTCGTTGCTAATATCGGTTGTTATGTGGGATGTATCTAGCCCGATCTATTTCTAAATCGATGTTCGTGAAAGAGCCGACTTGTCCACGAACGACCCATCAATAGTGGACTGTCTCTTTAAGAATCAGGTCTCCTGTTGCACGGAGAAGCTGGTGATTTTCCACTCAAACTGATATTAAACGCACGCCCGCTCGTTGAAACAAAGGTCACTGAGAGATTTCATCCCAATGAAATTTATTTCAAACGTGATCCATCGCACAAAATAAGGAACAAGGAACAGCTCATTCAAAAACAGATCACAGGTAATTCGTCATCTTCTTTACCGTTAATTGTCCGAAATGTCGGTAACATTGACAAAATGCATTTGAAAACCACTACATGCGCTAGAGCCGATGTTTGGGTTGAAATAGCCTGCATTACGAACACGAGCGGCTGGTTGTAAAAGTTGTTTCCGGTAAAGATCACATGCGTTATTTTTATGGTCAAAGAATCGCTAGTAACGTTAATTATTGATCCCGGGGCTCGATGATAATTAAACGCGTCACCTTGGGCAGCATGCAGGTTACTTGGATACAATAATTAATGAGATGTGTATTTGTCATTATTGACCCTTTTGCACGATGCTGGGCCATGATCAGTAAAGAGGCGAGTGTGTCTTGTGTTTCACCGTCACTTCGTCTCAACCGGGGGTGATAATGGGCTGCCTGCCACCTTATGAGGTGCTTATCAACCTTTTATCCCCTAAAGTCTAATCGCTAACCAGTGTTTTTTATATCCAGAGTCAGCGAACGGGTTATGTGCGTCCATTAATCAAACGACTGGTTGATGGGCTCAAGGGAATGGTAAAGCATATTCGTGTAATTAACGTTTTACTACATTTTGTCGATTATGCAGACCAGGCAACACGGCGTGTTCTGTGCTGTGGCTTGTGTCCTAGTGATTGCTTTAGCTTTTACATTTGAACTATTATAAGTAAAATACAGTGAAGCGGTTGACTACGCGATTCCCGTCTGTGATGTGTTGCTTTCGATGGTTTTATCCAGGTGGTCTTGTTATCTAACCGTCTTCACCATCAGTCTCTGATAACCGGAGGGGACACGTGCATTTGTTTTGAAGACAAACGTGAGGAGGGTGTTGGTGGTGGTCAGATTTCTGGGATTCATGAAAATGTTATAACATTGAAAGGAAAGACCGGTGTGCTTGCCAATGGTAACAGCTTATTTTTCAGGAGTGCCTCAACTAATTAGACTTTGGATAGGTATACATCGATTAACACATTATTTGAATCAAGAGCAAGGCATCTTCAGCTACACATGCATGTAACTTCCTCAATCTTCTGAAAATTTACAATATTTACAAGCAAAACAAACCTTGTATCAAAGTATTTATTTTCAAAGTATTACAATTGCATAATTGAATAATAAATCTGTTGCATCTTCCATGCTTTCAGCTTCCATGTTATTGTATGCACCACAATAATTAGTTATAATGATTTGATTACACTATATTATTGTAACAATCTACAATGAGTCAATTGGCAAACTTTTGTTGCCTTTTGTTTGAAGAGTGCTTCTCTTCCACTGGCATGAGTTGCTGTCGATTACTGAGAGTATGTGTGGATTATGTTCTTTGAAGCCTATATAGATTAAGTTCATGGATATGATGCAGACATTGATGGATAAAGAAACGTTTATAGTGGATAATGTCCATATCTGACATAATCGTACTGCCTCATCATGTTGTGTACAAACACTAGTCAAATTAACTCTGAATTCATGTAAATCCATTTTTTTGTTAATGACCACTACTGAGTTGTCTGACTTGGGGGAGATCCCAGAATTAAACAGTTTTGGCTTTGCCAGCCTCTGAAGGTTATCTGATGGTGGGGAATTTAGAAAAAAACAAAATTCAGAACATAGATCAGTTGATTGATCAGTTGATCAGTTGCCCTCTCTGAGACGACGTAAGTGTCATGGACACCTTTTTGGAAGACTTTGATATTAATCCTTCCATTTATAAAAAGGAATGTGATTTAAATGTACCTCATTATTCAGATAAAGCATGATCTCGAATGTGCAGGAACTCATGTAGGAATAAGGCTATTTTCACATAAACTAATAATTTGCATCTAAAGACAATGTGTAATTAATACTCCTTTTTAGGGAATTGTCTTCAAGAACTATATGTACGCATCGTTTCTACTGTTGTGCTTACAGAATTTGTCTAGGCAACATGTCAATCATGTGAATTCGACGTCAGGATATTCTTTTACAATCTTTAATGTGCAAAGTTGGACATTTGGAAATCAACTATTTCTTCATAATCTCCTGTAAACTGATGCATACCCCCTACTGGCCAGATGTTGTCTAGCTAATGCAACAAACTTGTGTCCATATGCGGCTCTGTTGCAGCATAATATTCTGTGTCCATAGTCTTATCAAGATTTATTTTTCACTACAAACTGTGTTGATGATGTCAAAGATATATCATCAAATTGTTTAATGTCTGTGGAAAATGGAAAAATAAAATTTTATTCATGGTTATTATGGTGTTTGAGAAAATAATTAAGCCTTGCCTATTGTTTTTTTTCTCAGGGCAATGGTGAAAATGTTGCAAGCATTCAGTACAATTCCTTGCATCATATGCCATTATATTCACGCCATGTCTCCCTTGTGTCAACTGGAGGGCAGTAACAGTCCACTGTTGGTTTGGTCAAGTGCTTAATTATTTATTGATAGAATGCTACACGGCTATTAACTATTTCATCAATGAAATTAAAGCTGGTGATCCATACCAAAAGCCTGTGTTTATTTAGGCATTTATTTCCTGTGCATTAATGATCTAATTTAATTTCAAGTTGCCGTCATTCATAACGGCGCCCCAGGGGGTGTATTGAAGACAAGCCAAACCTTGCCCCATGTTGTGACAAATCCTGTTGACTGGTTCATTTGGATGAAATTGACCCTGACATTGCCACAATTGCGTGGGTATTGTAAGCTAAGTTATGAGGGAATGGCGTTTTCAACACACGCAGAAAATAAATAGACTGCGCATTGCCTTATTAGGCATTGTTGAAGGGCCGTTCTCTGCGGGTTGATGTTTGCAGATAGCTGGCCATCGGTTCTGTTTGCATGTCGCTGCATGTGTTTCCATATATCCTGTTCACTAAAGGGACTTTTATACAAAGGTGTCAAATTAGGTCGCTGTGAGGACATACCCACACACGCATTCGCACACAAATATACATTCTGGTGCTTTAGGAGTCCAACACTTGGAAGGTTAGAGCAAAATGGCTTGTTTAAGTTAAATCCACCCAGAGTTGAGGAGATATGGGTCTAATGAGGGAAAGGTTGACTCGGCTCTCTCCCTCTTTCTCCCTCCCTCCCTCCCTCCCTCCCTCCCTCCCTCCCTCCCTCCCTCCCTCCCTCTCTGTCTATCTTCCTTCTCTGGGTTGAAAAAAAAGAAGGTGGCTGTGACGTGCTCAGGGCACAGTACTAATCCTTAGTCCCTGGCTGTGTGTGTGTGTGTGTGTGTGTGTGTGTGTGTGTGTGTGTGTGTGTGTGTGTGTGTGTGTGTGTGTGGGGAGTCAGTGGGAAGTGGAAATTTACAGTTGTCCGTCGCTGTGCCGCTGTACCCAATCTCTGTGTAGGATTTAATTGTCTTTAGCCGATGGGGCGGGCCATAGTGTCAGCTCTAGTCCTTGTAAACTGTGTTGGCATAAAGGTTCTCAGTACAGAGGAATGGTGACAGCTGAGGAAGAAGCAGCCTATACATAATCACAGCCATGAAGGAAATGTAAGTTCTTTCCACTAATGTCTTTTAGTAACGAAATATTAGAAACTTTTCTCTCTTGGTGTGTGTGTGTGTGTTTGTGTGTGTGTGTGTGTGTGTGTGTGTGTGAATATGAGAATGTTGTTGAACTGATTTATTTTTTTCATCAGTTTGTTAAGTAAGGGAATCCGTTCTTGGAAGCAGACTTTCTTGTGTTAAACAGAAGGACTGCATACCTGCATGCTATCAAGTTCTTCAGCCTTCAGTTGTTTTTTTATTTTCTTTGTGATATTTAATCTTGCGATCAAACGGTTGAGTCCACATTGGGTGGACCTTCAGGTCTACACTATACTGGCAGTGGAAAAAAGGGTTATTCCTGTGAGGCGCTTAGTGGCTGTAATGCTTTTGTTTTGGCCTTATCAAGTGAGGGTACACAGAAAGTCCGGCCATGGGTGTCTGGCCGGGTCGCATGGCTAATCTTAAGGACTGTTTACCTTAAGTCTTATCAGACATGCACACTACCTTCCAGAAGGTGAAAAACTCCTCTACGCAAACAAGCAAAGGAAAGCACACGGGTGGAGGGGTGTGGGTGGAGGTAACGGCGGTGGAGGGATAGAGTGGGCGAGCGCTGATCCAGTTATGTAATGAGGTTTGAGAGTGAAAAGCAGTTCAAGTTGGCTCGTCATGACTAACATGCAGGCGAGAGAAAAACCTATGAAAAGCATGATGACTGAACGGAAGGACTCGGAGAGGGACCAAGCGGGACCGGGGTCGAAGGAGCGATTGATAGGGGCCTCGTTAAATCCACAGGAGATGCCTTCTAAAGTAGTTTTTAATTGCAGCCCTAAGGCATACATAAAACAGGCTTCATGTACGAATCAACTTCACCAGGTGGAACCAATTCGGTTTCTTTTTTTACTTCATTTTTGGGGGTTTTGTGTGTTGAACGCAACATCGGATCAGGTGGGGTTATGACAACTTCGAAGAGAAATATTTTCAAAAGTTGAAGAACTGTATTAATACAAAGTTAAATCCTTTTATTTTAGCAATATATCTTTTATATCTTCCTAGATATCTCTGGGCAAAACAGTATTTTTCTTATTTTGTTTTGGAAATGCAACTCTTGCTTACTTAATACCTTGGGTTCCGATTGGCAACACTCCACCTACAAATTTGCATTGGGCTCGAAAAGAGAGAAGGGGAAGTCTTTGAAGTCGCCTGCCGTTTCTGTCCGCCAGCGCCGGGCTCTAAAGAAGGGGAAACCTTTGCCGCTTGCATAATCAGTAGCAACAATTAATCAAAGTCTTTGTAATTCCTCCCCGTTTTCATCCAGAAACAATCATTATGTTCCTAGGACAGGAAGCTCACAGCCCATTAGGTCCCAACGTGTCCAAGTGATTTGTCAAACAGTTATTCCTGCCCTATTACGGTTTGGGTGCTCCTGGCTCCTCTTTGGCGGGGGCTGGGAAATGGGATACAGAGGGGCGTAATAACAAATCCTGGCTTTCTCTGAAAGGTGGTTTACAGTACAGTACGCTGAGTGAAATGAAGATCTTGCATCCCCTGGCACGATGCCAAGGCCTTTGGAATGTCGGGGGACTATCGTCTTTCAATTTGGCGGGGAACCAACTGTGTGGCTGCCGGTGTAACGCAGGGGAGAGGGGCTCTGCAGGTTTTCCCTTTACAAACATTAGTTTCAGTTCAAGCGGCGTCTCGCCAACCGCTATTGTGTTGACTTTAGAACCGTGACTGTGATACACGCGTTATGGTTTGAGAGGCTCCCCTCCGATCCACTTTGCCTCCTGGTCCACCTTTTTTGAGTGTGTCTGGATTGTGGAGCTGAGTGCCATGTGGAGCACTGGTCAAGGCGCTTCATGTTTAATTCCTGGTTCAAGGCCAGGATAACGCCACCAATCTCCCTGGAGAGGGACTGAGGCAGGCAAGGAGGTGGAAGGTGAAATGTAAATATTAATAGAATAGACCGAAAATAAATTTAGACGCAAAACTGCTTTCATCCATAGCGGTTAACGTAATCAGTTTTTTCACAATTACAATTTTGCTATTATTTCAAATGTAGTCTATAGAGTTTATTCATTTATTTGTATGTTTGCCAGGTGAATGCCAAACAAAAATGTTATTTGCAATATACTGTATGCTTTCATAGGATACCCAGCAGTCAGTAAAACTAGGCCCAAAGCACTATTAGTGTATAGAGGCCATAGATGCTCAGCATGCCTTGGTAATATCTTGTAAATGGAATGAAACTTGATTAACGGCTCTGTAAATCTCTTAAACCACTCATGATTGGAATCTCACTGATCATAGCCAAGAGACCTCTAGGATATTGGCTGTCCAGTGATATTATGATGTTACTGGAACGCTTACTGGAATACCTCATGTTATTACTTATTTATATTTGTTTTATTTTTTACATATTTATATTTAGGAATACTGCCTGTGTTCTATTCTGGGTTCTGTTTATTAGATTTTTCTTTTCCAGTATGAAAAATGTGTCTTAGATTAGGAAGATAAGTGATGGTGTTCTGTTTATTATGATAACTGGTTGAACAGCATGTTGTAACACAAACAAGCTCCCTATCGCAGCCTCCTATCTTTCTCTCTGTCTCTGTCTATGTCGCTCTCTCTCTGTCTCCTATTCCTTCTGCTAAACCTGATGTAGCCAACCCCTCCCCCGTCACCCCCATCTCACTCATGGCTATATTTGAACTTTCTCTTCCATATGCCATCTTCTCCACTCCCTCTCCTCTCTGCAGCATGGCACAAAAGGAGAAACTCCAATGTTTGAAGGACTTCCACAAGGACACCCTAAAACCCTCCCCGGGCAAGAGCCCGGGCACACGGCCCGAAGACGAGGCAGAGGGCCGGGCTCCCCAGAGGGAGAAGTGGTCCAGCAAGCTTGACTTTGTCCTGTCGGTGGCTGGCGGCTTTGTGGGTTTAGGGAACGTGTGGCGTTTCCCGTACCTTTGCTATAAAAATGGTGGAGGTAAGTAACAGACCAGATGGGGCCTCTTTGGTGTATTGGCTCTTGGAATACTAACGTTTTATGGAAGGTAATGTTTTCCTGTTTGTTTATTTTCTTCATCCTCAGGTGCATTTCTCATACCCTACTTCATATTCTTGTTTGGGGGAGGCCTGCCTGTGTTCTTCTTGGAAGTGGCTCTGGGCCAGTACACCTCTGAGGGAGGGATCACCTGCTGGGCTAAGATCTGCCCCATCTTCACTGGTCAGTTTCCCCCTACAGATCATCCCCCAAACTGACTGCGTGTTTTCTTTGGGTTCCTAAACTCTTGGCGTTCTCCATAATCTCCAAGCATAATAACTCAGGGCTCCAGGAAAGTCCTGCGACACACTGGAATAACAAACCATCTCCTGTATCCGGTCTGCAGCCATAGCCAAGAGAGAGAGCCCCGCTCAGGCTTGTGTTCGCTGGGCTCTTGGAACAGGCTTCGTCCTCCATCTGGTTCAACCCGATAATAAATCACCCTACACTTTATCTTCCTTTATTAATTTAGTGCTTCCTCTGCTAGGGCGAAATACCGTTAGCAGTACAATGGAGAACGGTGATTACAAGGCGAACATTCAGGGAGGAAGATCCAAAACCCTTTGATACGCACCAGGTGCCCACAGATCCATGTCAATGCAATCTCACAAGACGCATACATAAATATCACTGAGTTCTACTTACAGTACACTGGCAAGTTATTCATTTCTATGTTGAGTGCTTTGTTGCCATGGGAACAGAGGAGGGGGAAAATACTTAGCGGAAGTTGCCTAGCAATGCAAACCGTTCCCTTGCAATAGTTTCAGTATTTTCAAAACTATGTTGGCCCATGTGTCACGTGACACAGCAGCACCAGTGAGTGGGCCATCTGTTTAGTTTCTCTTCCTTACTCTCTCGTGACACACAATATCAGCAGGGCGTTTCAGCAGCAGTCTTGCTCCGAGGTGGGGGGATCTCATGACGGTTTGAAGCCTTTGATCTCAAGAACCCACCTTGTGGTGGTACTACCAGTGACCCCCCACCCTACTCTTCTTACCCAGAGCGACAGCTGCGACGCTCCGATTCACATCTATACGTTGTAGGTCTGAGGCAAAGGAGCAGGGAAGAGCTGTAGGCCAACGGACAGGGCCCACCCGGGGGTTGAAAATTGTCAAACAATACAATCAATCAGGTTATTTATTTATTTAAAAAAAAAAAATTAATTTAAGATAACGATTCTTATCTTCTATGTTTACGTTTCTCAATTCCAAAAGTGTGTGTGTGTGTGTGTGTGTGTGTGTGTGTGTGTGTGTGTGTGTGTGTCACACCCTGGTCACCAGATTGACTTGTCCGCCTTTGGAATGTGAGAATCAGGAAGGCGAGAACGGGAAGTTGATAGAAGTGACAGCAGTTTAAAAATGAATATGGGTTCAAAATAATATGGGCAGACTTTCTAGGTTCAACCAAGTTAAAATCAGCATGCAAACTTGATTTTTAAAGATTAAAATAAACAAATAGAGACGTTTATTTTATATAATATTTGTATGTGTTTTTATGGTGGAAAAGCATGTGTCCTGGAGAGCCAGACTTTTTATTGGCTGACAGGTCACTGTAGAGTACTCTGAGGATGACCACATCACGGGGTTGTACTGACAAAATGGCCCCTCTCCGCTCCACCCCTCCATCCCGTCCTCAACAGGCATTGGCTACGCCTCCGTTGTGATCGTCTCTCTCCTCAACATCTACTACATCGTGATCCTGGCCTGGGGACTGTACTACCTGATCCAGTGCTTCCAGCCGGAGCTCCCCTGGGCCAAGTGCAACCAGCCCTGGAACACACCGCAGTGTGTGGAGGACACGGTCCGCAGGAACAAGACCCTCTGGCTGGCCGCCAACATTACCAACTTCACTTCCCCGGTCACTGAGTTCTGGGAGTGAGTACTGACCACAACAGCTGGCGCCTGTGTGTGTGTGTGTGTGTGTGTGTGTGTGTGTGTGTGTGTGTGTGTGTGTGTGTGTGTGTGTGTGTGTGAAAGCTTTCTTTGTTATATAATACACCAAATGGCTACAGTCATGGGCCTGTTTACTTTGCACTGTATACTGTGTTTAATTGAAACGGTGGCTAACAGGGTGGGGGGCACCGCCGTGCTGGCGGCAGATCGTAACCTGTCGTGTGGATCTCTGTGTTCCACAGACGCAATGTCCTGAGCATCTCCACTGGAATCGAGGACGTTGGCCATCTGAAATGGGACCTGGCTCTGTGTCTCCTCGCTGTCTGGGTTATATGCTTTTTCTGCATCTGGAAGGGAGTCAAGTCTACTGGAAAAGTACGTTTGTGATGATCTCTGTTTTGTTGCCTGGGTTTTTGTTTTGCAAGCAACGGGACAGGGATATGTGCCCCAATGCTAACAGAAACGCCTTTATTTGGAGGCCAAGTTGGTTTGTTTGATTTAGAACCATTGGCTGATGCACTGCACTGGCATGTTACATCTTGGCCAGACTCACAGTCACCTTTATACTGTTGAAGTTACTTTTGGCCCTGCGCGTGCATTTGTTAGCAGACTGGGTCAAAGCCAATATCAGGGTTAAACAAAACACTTGAAAGAGCCTACAGGGAAATGTCCAACTCTTTGCTTCTTGCGTTGAACTCTAAAAACACTGTTTATTTATTCTTACCGGTGCTCTTATACCTGGCCGACGCAGCCTTTCGACTGCATGCCATTACTTTTTGTTAATAATGTATTGAACCTTTTTTCACTGCTGTTATCGCTGTTTTACATGGTCATCATATGATTAAAAGTGTCTATCCAATAATATCCATTCACTCAGTGTCACATCAGTCAGCCCAAAGATTGTTGCTCTAATTCAAAGTAGTCTGGAGGGAACACATTAGTTTTTATGGTCTTGGATCAATTCAGTAGGTCAATAAAGTGGGTCAATTCAGGCTTTGCTACAGTATTTATGTAATTTATGTCAAAATAAGACTATTACTTATTTCATTCAATTTGATAGGTTCTCTGGGCTCCTCATTTCTGCATCTTGTCAGCCTCGAGTTCATGTTTTCTGTGACCATTTTAACTGACATTACATGTGTAAAGACTGAAAGGCTTACAATAATGTGTTTGGTTCATGGCTAATCACCTGTCGGTTTTCTCCAATCTAGGTGGTGTATATAACGGCAACTTTCCCATTTGTAATGCTGATTATTTTACTGGTGCGAGGGGTGACCCTGCCGGGGGCATCTGAAGGGATCAAGTTTTATCTTTACCCGGACCTTAACCGCCTGCAGGATCCAGAGGTAGGAGCTTCAATCAGCACATTATTATTATTATTATTATTGTTGTTTTGTCACCAAATTCTCTGGTATTTTTGTCGAGGGAGTGAATAGGGTAGCCCAGTTGAAAAGAGGGCTCATGACTTAAAATCTTGTGATCGGATGACTCTGATGAATATCCCCCTTTGGAGTAGCTCATGATCCTGAGTAGTTATTTTTAAAGGAGTTATAAATAATATGGCCATGATTAATGGTCTCTGAACACTTTTTTTTCTTCTGCGGTATCTTCTAGTTTACGTTGTTGTCAAACATTTAACTCAATCTCAAACCTAATGCCTTTCCAATGCCCAAATCAATCGCCAAAAAACACGAGAGTGTTGTGTAAACATCAACCGTTTGCTTCCCTTTGACGCCGCGTCACCCCTCATGCTGCCTTTCAGGTGTGGATCGATGCCGGGACGCAGATCTTCTTCTCCTACGCCATTTGTCTGGGAGCCATGACGTCTCTGGGGAGCTACAACAAATACAGATACAACTGCTACAGGTGAGCGTTGATCCCAGTGGGGGGGGGGGGACCTAAGTAGTGACAGCAACCCATGTCAGAAACTGGGTGTGAAGACCTTGGGTTGCGTGTGTGTGTCTCTAACACCCTCCATGACGTGTGTGTGACATAGGGACTGTTTGCTGCTGGGAGGCCTGAACAGCGGTACCAGCTTTGTGTCTGGCTTCGCTATATTTTCCGTCCTGGGCTTCATGGCACAAGAGCAAGGGGTGGACATTGCCGATGTGGCAGAGTCAGGTACGAGGGTCAAAGGTCACGGTAGCAGTGATGGTGGGCACTGCTACTGGAAAACAAAAACAAAAAAAAGGGGCAAAAAAACATGTTTTCGCACAAACGTTTAGCCAAACCAATGGCTTTTAAATTGGTCTGAGGAAGGGAAGAATGCTAATTTTGAGGATTTTGAGGAAAGTTTGAAATTGTTAGAAGAAGTCGCAAGAAACAGAATTAGTTGTTGCCGGTTTGATGTGTGTTCCACCTCTGTTGAGGCTCAGTTGGGTTGGCGTTTTCGCTCAAGAGCGGTTTGTTTGTTAAACCGCTGCTGCACAATGAACTGCTAGGTTAAATTGCTGGCTGATTATTTGTATTCTTATTATAAATACAAGTGCGCCATACACAGCTGTTCTCAACGGCACTAGGGCGGCCAGTCTTTCACTCAAGCTGACCATGGCAACTGGTGACTTCAGATCCTAACTGCAAGGAGACGTCCCAAAGAGGACCGGCGTCACGTGGACTTTACATGATGACGCACAAGAGACCCTGGTCTCTCTTTTCAAATTGTTGTCAACGAGTAAGACACTCTTTAGTCATGAATCAGTATTGGCATTATGTGGGTTAAGATCATACACGTTACTGTGTTGCCTGGCTGTGATATATTTCTGACCAATCAGCATCATACACCAAGCCCAGTTCTGCGACACGCTGAGGATTTGCTGAGGTGGACCCGACCGGTTCTGTTTCTCTTCCTTTTTTACATCCCATGTTGTCTGAAGGAGTCTTCTTTCAGCATGCTCGCTCGCTACCAATGATATGTATTCTGTGTTGTCAAATTAGAAAACCAACCATTGATTATGAATATGGTTTCCATGCACTGCTCTGTACCTTTTTTACATGCCTAGATGCGATGACTGATGACTAAAAGGATTATTCTGTATTGGATATTACCTGTGAGCTGTAAGGCTTAGTCAATGAGCAGGTGCTGTTGTTAAATACCATTTTTGCTACTTACTGTTAAATTAATACTGGGCTCTGATGAGGAATACCTTGCTGTTATTGTATTACACCAACATAAATTGATCATTGTTTAATCATTTATCCGTTCCCTGGGAGAAAAACTGTTCTCCCGTACATTATTGTAGAGGGGATCCCCTAAAATGTTTTGGCCTTTTCTTATAAACTTTACCAGATCTGGATATTGGAAAGCTTTTACAATGAAATTCTCGGATACCTATACGTATCGTCAGGTAGATCTAATACTGGAGGAAGACTTTGCTTAGTTGCTCCACCATACTTTAATAGTGTGTGTCAGGCCTAGCCAGTTAGCATACACATGCCTATGGCACATGCCTAGTGCTCACCAGGCATTTATTAACTGTCTCTTGATTGGCTCCTTCATAGCTCAATGAGCAGGACTACTAGCCAATGAACAAACGAGAGGAGATTAATGGAGCATTCATTCAGGGTCGCTGTTTGAGATTTATCATCCATTCAACTCCATTTAACCTGGAAGTGGATGAAACTTTACTTCACATCAGGTTTTTAATTCTCCCTGCACAGATAGGAACCATTTTCTTTGGGCTCTCCAGGCTATGAGGAAATTGGGAATTTTGTGTTCGGTGTATTTCCTCAATAGATAACCATCATGGAAATCCAACACTGTAACCTGACAGTAAGAATTTCCCCAGTTTCTTTTCTTCTCATTATCATTGTATCTCCTTCTCCATGGTTGGAAAAGTTCCATTTTGAATAATGGCTACTGAATTTCGTCACTACCATACTGAACCACCGTACACTCCACCCACCTCCATAACTCCGATCTACCATATCGCGTCCGAGCTGGAATAAGACAAACCGGTTAACTCTCTCCCTCGCCCCTCTCCCTCCCCGCCCTCCCATCCCCCCCTCCCTCCTCCCCGCCCCATTCCTCTCTCTCTTTGTGCTGCCAGGTCCCGGTTTGGCCTTCATCGCCTACCCGAAGGCCGTGTCCATGATGCCAATGCCTACCTTCTGGGCCATCTTGTTCTTTATCATGCTTCTGCTTCTGGGCCTGGACAGTCAGGTCAGTCCCTCTCGCACAATGACTCCAGTGTTTCCAGTGCACAATGCAGAGTACTCGGGTGTGGGGGAGGAGAGGGGGTGGGGGGGGGGGTGTTAGGGCATTTTTTTATTCCTTGGAGAGACACCTCTGCGGGCCCCGGGGCCCCACAGTGTATGTAGTCTCCATAGCACGCCTCGGTTGTCATCCCGTCAGACTCGTATTTCTAAGAGGCATTCGGTGCTTCCCTGCATCCACGTCTTCCAGTGTATCAAGTATCAAAAAGAAGGGGAAGAAAACGCTGCCCAACATTCTTCCGTAAAGTATTTATAACCAACCTTTTGCCAAAGAAGTATTTGCAAGTAGGCCTGACTACAATGTGTAATTCCCACAGAGACAGTGCACTTGCAAGTGTCCGATTGCTGCCAAACGGTGTTTGAAAAGCGCTTGGGCCGACATTATACTGTAGACCATATTTTTTTTTATTACATTTAATTTTTTTTTAGTTTTCCCATAGCATACTTGTTAGTCTTTTTTTAGGGTTGGGGTAAGGTGCTCTGCAGCTCAGCCGCAATCAAAGTTTGATTATGAGGAGGTAGGCTGGAGACAAAACACAAGTGTTCACCAGCCATGGGGCAGCCGTGCCCGGATCACATTTCATCCTCCACGTGTAATTCTACTCCCAATGCTAACGCGGTCATGCGCCGTGCCAACGCATCAGGCCCGGGGCCGAGTGCGAGGTCGGGGGCTGGTGCTCTAAATTTGAGCTCATGTAAATAATAACCCCGGGTGACGTGTGTGGTTTTACTCGACGCCTACATTTCATTCAGATAGCGTTGTCCCGCTGAATGCGCCGCTGTTGGCGTTGATCATGAAGGCCATTGTTTGGTGTCAGAATTTCTTCATTCCGATTTTATGAGGGGTCAACAAGTACCAGAAATCTGAACACTGTTTTCATTGGACAATAGCGCTGGGGGGGGGGGGAAATGATTTACAATCCAGAAAGTAGGCAAGGTATAGGACTTACCGTACAATAAAAACATTCTCTAACAACGTTGGTTGACAACCCACCAAATGTACAAATATAGATATTCCATTTTGAAGGGTATTGTACGATGTTGTGTTGATGATTTTGTTGTTCTTTGCCTTAACGCCCGCATTTCCCCACACAGTTTGTTGAAGTGGAAGGACAGATCACCTCCATCGTGGATCTGTATCCATCTTTCCTAAGGAAGGGCTACCGCCGGGAGATCTTCATTGCGATCATGTGTTCCATAAGCTATCTTCTCGGACTCGCCATGGTTACAAACGTGAGTTCACCCGCACTTTGTGCCTTTTTTTTTTATTTCTTTGTTTCCTTTTCTTTCATTGGCTCTTCTCACTGTAAGCAATGTCTGCTATTAATCTTGGGCAACACAAAAGGGCAGAGTTATAGCCTCCCCCTCTCCCCACTCCCCTTGGACAAGCACGGGGGGAGATAACAGAGCAGACACACCTCCTGCCTGCCTAAGCCATGACTATACCACCACCAAATATGGCTTTCCAAGCCCACTCACGCGTCCTGTATGTTTGACACAGTGAATGGAACAATTTCCAATGACTCTTTCCATTAAGTTAACTATACTTCAATGACGTCGGACCACCTGTTGAACTCGATCGCTACTGGCGGTTTGCCGGCATTCCCCTGTGCGTCTATCCCGAACGCTCACATCCAACGCCTTTCACACTTTAGTGTCCCTTTGAAACTCACCACCCCCTCCATGTGTTTCTTTTTATATGACGTGTAAAGTCCTAATTTATGTTTGTTTTCTCTCCATCCAGGGTGGCATGTATGTGTTTCAACTCTTTGACTACTATGCAGCCAGCGGTGTGTGCCTTTTGTGGGTTGCATTCTTCGAATGCATCGCTGTATCCTGGGTTTACGGTGAGTGAGCCTCGACTGTATCTGCGTTAATTAGACACAGCAATAACTAACACGCTGAAACTGGTGCACGGCTAGAACACCAGGGTGGGAACTCTGTGTGCGTCCTTTCCCTGCTCTATGGCCACTAGTAAATAACCCTCGACAGCCTTTTAGGGACTATTGCAAAGAACAGTGGCACCACTCAGCGATGACCTTTTGGGCTGGAGACAAATGTGGGAAGGCTGCCCCAGATGCCGCTCCCTTGGCCATTGTTTTATCACCGTTGTTGTGGCTATTATTATCACCGGCTGAACGCTGCTCGGGGGGCAACATCTCACGGACCCGGGAGAGCAAACTCGGGTATTTGTGCTGAAACTGTTTCCAATTTTGATGGTGGACAATAGGGAGCTTATTTATAGTGGGGAATGTCATCCAGTTGGAAGCGCATGAGTTGACGCAGAGCCAGATGGCCCATGGAGGGAAGACATAGTCCTTGCTGGGGAGGTTAGTCTCAGTTTAGGATAGCCACTGCTTCTTCAAGGAACGATCCAGTCTTGTGACCGCCAAACTACATATCGTAATGTCATTATCAATGCTCATTATTAAGTTGGCCATGCCTTCGCTTTGGACTCCAACCTTTCGTCTTCTTCTCCCTCTCCTCTGGCCTTCTGGGTGCCCAGGCGTGGACAACTTCTATGACGCAATCGAGGATATGATTGGCTACCGACCAAACTCATGGATGAAATGGAGCTGGTCTGTCATCACTCCCGTCCTCTGCGCGGTAAGAGATGAACAGCCGCGTTTCAGAATAGCATGGGTGTTTTAAAGCGATACATTTAGCATTGCCAGATGGGACAAGGAGAAGAACAATGTTTGACATTGACTGAGAGTTGACTCCCCAACTCTGTATCTGAAAGATGACCAGAAATGGTGAAATGTTGCCCTTGGAAATTGAATGTTTTATTTTATTTTTATCTCCCAGAGTTGCTTTGTGTTCTCCCTGGCGAAGTACAAGCCTCTGACGTATAACAAGGTGTACGAGTACCCCGATTGGTCCATTGGCTTGGGCTGGTCTTTGGCCCTGACATCCATGATCTGCATCCCCATGGTGATGGTCATCAAGATCCTTCAGTCTGAGGGACCTCTGATCGAGGTACAGTACTACTAATACTACCACCACCAACACAGCTACCGCTACCACCACCAACCGTCCACTAACACAGCTCCCGCTACCACCACCAACCGTTCACTAACACAGCTCCCGCTACCACCACCAACCGTCCACTAACACTAGTACAGCTACCACCACCAACCGTCCACTAACACTAGTACAGCTGCCACCACCAACCGTTCACTAACACTAGTACAGCTACCGCTACCACCACCAACCGTTCACTAACACTAGTACAGCTACCGCTACCACTAACAACCGTCCACTAACACTAGTACAGCTACCGCTACCACCACCAACCGTTCACTAACACTAGTACAGCTACCGCTACCAACCGTCCACTAACACTAGTACAGCTACCACCACCAACCGTCCACTAACACTAGTACAGCTACCACCACCAACCGTTCACTAACACTAGTACAGCTACCGCTACCACCACCAACCGTCCACTAACACTAGTACAGCTACCACCACCAACCGTCCACTAACACTAGTACAGCTACCACCACCAACCGTCCACTAACACTAGTACAGCTACCACCACCAACCGTTCACTAACACTAGTACAGCTACCGCTACCACCACCAACCGTTCACTAACACTAGTACAGCTACCGCTACCACTAACAACCGTCCACTAACACTAGTACAGCTACCGCTACCACCACCAACCGTTCACTAACACTAGTACAGCTACCGCTACCACTAACAACCGTCCACTAACACTAGTACAGCTACCGCTACCACTAACAACAGTTCACTAACACTAGTACAGCTACCGCTACCACTAACAACAGTTCACTAACACTAGTACAGCTACCGCTACCACTAACAACAGTTCACTAACACAGCTAGTGCTACCATCACCACCACCACTAACACTAACAAGGCTAGTGCTACCACCACCACCACCACTAACACTAACACAGCTAGTGCTACCACCACCACTAACACAGCTAGTGCTACCACCACCACCACCACTAACACTAACACAGCTGTTCACTTACACAGCTACAGCTACAGCCACTACCATTGCCACCAACACTACTGCTACTACCAGCACCGATACTGCCACCACCACTACGGCTGCTAACAGTAGCACTGCTGCTGCACCCTGATTATTACAGTGAACAGTAGGGTGTTTGTAGGAGGAGGGAGGTATGAAAGGTGTCGGGGAGGCGGATGTTGAATCAATAGAGAGCAGGATGTACACCAGATAAGAGAAGGGCGAAGGGGACTTCTAAAAGATGGCACAAGGGCAATGGCAGTGCACCGCCCCTGACAGTAGATAAGGGACTACACGGGGTGACTTACCATAGTTACAGTTCCACTATTGATTTCCTTTTAGTGTTGCTATGTTACACAGACCTTTCTGCAGTGGTCAAAGCAAGCAAGCATATAAACAACAGAATGTTTTGAATTTTTTAGCACCGTCGTGCCGGATCATTTAGAAGTGCCCCAGCCCCTCCCTACTTTGGCTGTGATTTAGATAGCAGCGTCAACTCCCCACCGACGGAAAGATCAGCCGAGGAAACATCAGCTTTTTTGTTTTGGCTGACTAGACCGTGGGGAAGTCAGTCTGTTATGTAGGAATATGATGTGCCCGATGATGGCCAGCGCTCATAATCGCTCTAAAAACAAAAGTGCAGGGCTCTCTGGGTCCTTTCTCACTAAGATCCTTGATATATAAACAACACTGTCGGATGCGCGAAGCCGAGAACCCGTTTCTACCAGCGTGACAGATATGCGGAGCGAGCACTGTGCCTGCATTGCTCTCTCTTTGTTCTGTCATCCCCTGCCACTAACCACAGCTAATCTGTAATGATTTGTTTGCTTAAACGCTAGGCTAATGTACGTCTAAGAACAGGCTATTGTATGACAGCTTGTTTGTTAGCAGCAACGGCGGGTACGTTCATGGGGAGACGATGTGAAGTAAACAATGGGCGTGTAATATGCAGAGAGGCAAGCGGTCGTAGTTATATGTAGGCCTGTAAAACTACGGTGATTTCCTTGTATATGATATAAGGGTATCACATGATCCCTATGATGTGATGAACCCCTGCCTAAACCCTACAGTGCACAACATTTCAATGCAAGATTGCTCCCATTAGTAAAGATGTTCATTATCAAATTTAAGTAGAGGGCAATATGCAACTACAACTAATAATCTATATGTTATTTGATTAATTGACATACAAACATATGTACATTCTATGAAAATGCACAGATAATTCCTGGACGGACACGTCAACGCGCCTAAAAATAGACTTTATTTCTAATTTAGCATTTTGCTGCGTGTCAATCGGTCCCACCGAACTCGTCTCTCTTTCCGCAATGCCTCCCATTGACTTTGTATATCCGTTTCACTTATGTTATTGCGCGGGGAAAGGGATTGTGGGTAGTCTTGCGTGCAGGCTTTCCGGCACGTTGAAGAAAGTTGAACTTCATCAAGTTAACCTTATGCAAATGCGCGCATAGTGCAGCGATGTGATTGGACGATCGACATTAAGTGAGTACTGCCACACCAAACAGACTCGTTCTTTAATAAATGCCCTGGCTCTAAGCACTAAACTGGTAAACTTCCAAAAGCAGCAGCTAGAGTAAGTGCTGGGGGAGACGGGGTGTTTGCTGGGGCAGAGTGGTCAGTGTAGCAGCACTCATTGATTAGCCTGGGAGCGTTTCCTTACAGCGCGATGCAAGGCCACGCGTGCCCAGTCTAGCACGGGGGGGGGTCAAGCCAGAAAGGCAGCTAACCTTGGCAGCAGCATCAATCGTCGTTCCTTATGAGAAGAAAGAACCCCTGTGGCAGGGGTTCACAGAGGCAGTAAATATACCATTGCAAAGGACATTGCCGGTTTATACAGTACAACAAAGGGGTTCATTAAAATGCTTCAAGTGAAAGACCGTCATCAAAAAACTAAAATTGCCCAGCCCTACCTACTAATGTTATTTACTAGGATATTTCCTGTATACTGGTGCAATGTTCGTTTAGTTTTTCTCGGCTTTGGCTAGCCCCCTTCCCCCCCCCCCCTGCCTGTTAGCGTCCCAGAATACAATACATTGAATAATACGCAATAAACACTCGACACAATCAGAAAAAACAGCCCAAAAGTTTGGACTCAAGCTCAATTTGTGCCGTGATCAATCTTTGCCATGCCTCTACACATCTTCTATTACAGCCCAGTTACAGGCCGCTAACCCCAGTCCTCTTGTTTCCCACCCCAGAGAATCAAAGCAGTGGCGGCGCCCGTGAAAGGAGGGGGCAGCTCCCGGCCCAAGGAGTACATTGTGAAGGACAGCGAGCTAGTGCAGCCCCTGGACCCCAACGGGAACAAAGGCTTGATCAAGCCCACCCACACCATTGTCGAGACGATGATGTGAGCGCTCTCTGTGAGAGGAATACGATTGACGTGCTTTCTGTGTTTATAATATTGGCTAACTCTTGATAGTGGTAGGTTTACATTGTCTGCACTAGGAATATTCTGGTTTTTGGTTTTCTTCTACAAGAAAAGAGTAATATTCGTTTTCTCTTGATATATTTTTTACCGTTTATTATTGTTTGATGTTACCATTGTTGTTGCTGTAGTTGGCACTGATCCCAGATAAGGCAGTATTTTCTGATAGAACATGTTCTGTTGCTTACTACCGTTTAAATCTGAGCGTGGGCAGGATTATCTCGTCCGCTGCGAAACATGAAACGACTGACATTCACCTTCCAAAAATCCAGTGCGCACCCTGCGTGTTATTAAGAGTATAATCCCGTAGAACATATCGAAAACATCCTCAAAGTTATTCTGACGGATTTCTCGCCCAAAGTTGATGTTCCATTTTTTTTAAGCTGTTATTTTGTCTTGAGACGCAATCTGAATGTACTGCCGCGAGCCGCAAGGCAAGGAGGAAAGGAGGCAAGGAGGCAAGCCAGATCACATCTGTAGGTAGACTTCATATTAGAAACGCCCGGGTTGAGTGGTGCTGTGGCGACATGCAGTGTGCATAGGACGTGTCCTTATGAAATCCTATTATTATTTACCAAAATACTGAGGTTGAGCACTCACAAGAAAATCCTTTTTTTATTGGTGGGAGGGGGGGATGAAGGTTGAAGGTTAAATGAACGACGGAAGGAGGGGGGGAAAAAAGGAGCAAGGAATGCGAAAAGGGAAGAGTACATTTTTAGGTGGAGTATTTTATACGCTGCCAGTGACTTCCAGTCCGTCCCAGTGCATTTATTGAAACTTTTTGCACTTTATGTTTGAAGTTTTATTTTTAGTTTTGTGTTTTTATCATTCAAAAAAGAAAAAACATTTCAGGAGGTCATATTTTAGCGTCTACTATTCTGATAGGGATAAATTTACATTTACATTTAGACTGCTGCATATTTACTTTCCAAGTAGAATAAAAGCAGAAAATATCCTTAAAACGAACTTCAGAATCAAATAACCGAGTTCACCATCATGAAAGGAAGGAAAGGACAAACGGTAAGAACTGTAAATTCTCTAAAAGTCTACAACGTTCAAAACAATGTTCTCCGCTGTGTTCATGTGGCTCCTGGTCGTGCTGTTTAAATGTGTACCATGCAAGCATATCACTGGAGTGTCTCATGTCCCATGTAGGCAATGGTATCGTAGAATTGTAACTTGTATGTAAAAACACACATGCCTTTTGTAACCATTTTATACTGTGCATCATATAGACTCTGTAACTAATTACTTTCTGTAACACATTGACTGATTGATTACTGCCATTTATATCCAGCATTTTTATTGTAAACCTGGCTGAAATCATTTCATCTGATTTTTCGGAATATTGAAAGCAATTTGTATCCTAAACGATCAGTATAGCAATGCTGTTTATGACTGTATTCGATAATTGTAGGGAAATTGCCTATTTAAACAGTATCCAGCCAAAATGTTTTAACTTTAAACCAGTGCATATTGAGTACTGAGCCACATTACGTCATGAGGACTATCTGAATAAATGTGGAATAAATGTGCAGCAAATCAAATATAGAAAATGGCTCCTGCGGGAGCATAAAATAAAATGTACCAAAGTATGTCTCATCATCCCCTTTTTTAAGATGCATATTGCATTATTTCTTGATAGATTACAAAAAAATTAAAATCTTTTCTTTAGATTTGTGTGTCTGTGTCTTACTTCAAACTGCTTTCTTCTGTAATGAAGGGCTTACGTGTGATAACAAATCGAAATAAACTTCCTCCTTGGACATTACAAACAACCATACACTCAAAGAAGTGCATGTCACGGCTCAATTGCTATTCAAGCAGTAGCAGCCAATGCTGTATATTTTCCCCAACAACTCATAAGGGAAGACTGGATAATTTGGTGGCATCTCTGACCTTTGAGCAAAGTGATACATCTAGCTTCATGGTTAGCAACAGTTGCTATCCTGAGACTGATACACTTGTAATGAACTCGATCACAGGTAAAATATTTATTGAGCCTCTAACGTCATTTGTCAAACCTTTCAGATCAAGAAAAAGACTGACTTGACTTAAGAGGTTTAATTTCACATGGAATTTAATTAAAAGAAATACATTAGTTTATATTAAAGTATAACAAAAATAATCTTAAATTCCCTTTTAAAGTTCTATCATAGAATGGTGGGGGTCAGGGGGGACAAAACTATACAACATCATTCACATCTCACACAGAGCACACATGCATGTCAGTAAAAAAATAAAACTACGATTACAGGCTACGTGGTTTTGGAACACAAGGTTTCCGAATCTTGGCCATGTCAAATAAAAGCATAAATACTGGCAGCTGAACACACCGACACTGAATACCTAACATATGGAAATAACTTGTAAAAATACTGTCCCAAGGTCTAAGACCCCTCCAAAGCTGCATAGAAACGGGAATGTGGCTTAAATATCCCCACATAGCCTATTTATGGCAGTTAACACATTGTTAAAAGTAGACTCAGATTTTCTCTGAAGTGGTCGGCTAGAAACTAAACCTGTCTTGGTCTTCACAAAACCTCTCAGGAACATGGGCAAACGGTTGGAGGACTGGTCCTTAGGATGCATGCTGAGCATGCACAGTATCTCATACATCAGGGGACAACCGTTGTGGGGAGAAATGCCTCATAAAACAAGAGTTTGACTCTTACGTTCCACACCACAACAACAGAATTATTTACTGTTCATTGATGAAACATGTGTTATTCATCCCATATGGGCCACCGGACTGATTGATCTCCAACCACAGAGCATTAGAGAAACACCAAAGTCAGTGTCACGGCCGGTCACTCTGGGGCATTGCCTCATGGAGCTGTTTACATAAACCCCAACTTGGATAAGGAATGAAATAATCAAAAACAGACTTTGATCTCCAGAACATCAATAAGAGAGAAAATGTCTTTAAATAACATAAAAGGCAAAGATGATGTGTAAAATACAAAACTTCAAAACGCAAACAAACTTTGGAAGCCATTAATTCTCATTGCCATTTTCATGGATGTTTAGGGTTAGATCACACCATATTTGATCGATTGGTAAGTGACAGGGATTGGTGAGCTTGACGGTAATAAGTCTGAACAAAAAAACATCACTGGCTTACACGAGTGTGCATGTGGTGCGCATGTACAATGGTGGAGAAAAATAAAATAATAAAAATCAAACGATGTGCCCAGGTGCGTGAACCCAGGAGGCTTGTGTTGTAAAACGTCCCAAAAAACGCCACGCGTGTTGCTGACTCAAACTGACAAAGCAAAGCCATCAAAGACACAGTGGTTGGGGACTTTTGTGAGGGAAAAGTGTGCGTGTTGTGTTCAAATGCATCCTGAGTCGTGTTTTGCATGTGAGATGTGTGTACTTAGCGCCGGCTAAGTCAGGAGCTACGAATCCCTGGTTATGTAATGTTGTGCGTGCGTTGTGTGTGTGTGTGTGTGTTGTGCTTTGCCTCCGAGGGGATGGCTCTGGCTGCTCTGGAACAAGCAGGAGTGAATGTGAGCGGGTGCCTTAAACTGTAACACACACGAGTGAGTGAAGAAATTTGTGCAAGGAACCATTCTGTGCATGTTGATTTGCTGTGTAGCTACGAGTAAGTAGTGCAATGGTGTGTGTGGGGGAGGGGGCTGAATGCGCAATAACAACAAACTCAAAACCAGTGTGCGTGACATGCTTGATGTGGATGTGGCTGTACACATGTGAGTGTTTGTGTGCATGTGTGTTGTGTTTTTGTGCTAGGCCAAGCATTCCAAAAGCCTAATGTTTATTGCTGGGATCATTGACCTTGGTCACAGTGCCACGCTGTTGGACCGGCGCTCCGGCAAGCAGAACCCAGCGTTGAAGTGGTCCTCACGACTGTCCGGGAGCCCGTTGTCGTGCCCCGATGGGTTCCGGCTGATCACCAGGCTCAGGCCGTCCCCTGCCTCCATGATGAGGGGGATGGTGAGGCAGCAGTCAAAGTCTCTGGTCCGAGCACAGTTCACCTGCGAGACGGGAGGAGGGGAGGTCAACAGTGCGCTCTAATCGCAGTCTCTACCTCATCTTTCTTTTCTAACGATTTTTAGACCTAACCCTTTATTATAGAGTGAGAAACAGAGGAAGGTATGGGAGATAGAGGGGGGGGGGGGACATGCAGCAAACAAACACAATCAGGATTCAAACCCGGGTCGCTGCGTTCAGGACTGAGCCTATATGGTACGCTCTCTACCCGGTGTGAGCCACCTCATCTTTCTTATGTATTTATCTGGAACGCTAGAGATAAATGCATAAGAAAGATGAGCTTATAAAGAGACGTGCATGCGACGCGTCAGCAAAAGAGAAGCCACCTGCAGGATGCGGTCGTAGGGCTTCAGCCCCGCCTGGTCGGCGGGGCCGTCCGGACGGATCATGTTGACGAACACCCCCTTCTCCAGGAGGCCGTCCGACACGCTGAAGCCAAAGTCGCTGCTCTCACGGCCCTTCCTCAGGGTCACCTAGAGGGGGGAGGCCGTCACACACAAGGGTTCAGGGTCACCCACACCCACACACACACACACACACACACACACACACACACACACACACACACACACACACACACAGATGGAGGACGGTTTGCTTGAAGACGGTCCCGTGAGACACAAGAGGCAATTGTTCCCAAGGCTCTCCTCACAGGAGCAAATTCATGGGCCGCATTTCAGTAAGCTCACGCTGGCGCTACTATGGCAACTCAAAAGGGCCGCGAGTACATCAGAGGCTCCCCATTGGCTGCCCCCACAGGTTGACATGTGACCACCAGGGCTCAGGGAGCAGCGAGGCGGATAGCGATCTCGCCGGAGACAACTTAATGCTTTTTGCCAGTAGAAAATAAAAGGATTAAAACAGCAAGTCGTCCGTTGCTGGGACGACCGGTTTCTACTTCCTTTCAAAACAAATATTTTCCCAAGGACACGCTTTCATATGGGTAGCTGTTTTTCTCCATATTATCTAACCTAATCACGGTTTGCTAGCAATTCAGCACGAGGCCAAGGACGGTGTTTTTAATCAAGCTGTCCGGCTCTTTTTTACAATGTGTATTTCTCCCTGTACCAGTGGGCCTCTTGTGTAACGACCGCCGTCCACCACAACAACAACAACATCCCACTAAACGGCCCCAAAGTAAATCGCAT
Organism: Gadus chalcogrammus; assembly: GCF_026213295.1. Classification (NCBI taxonomy): domain Eukaryota; kingdom Metazoa; phylum Chordata; class Actinopteri; order Gadiformes; family Gadidae; genus Gadus; species Gadus chalcogrammus. The sequence goes on from NC_079412.1 coordinate 11,712,534, forward strand.
GCAGCGGTTTAATTACAGCAACACAGAACCTCTCCAGGATGTGTATCGACGCAGCGTGTGGCCGGAGGAGAGCGGGTAAACACACTCGGAGCCGCGGGTTGTGGGAAGAGATGCTGTGTAATGACTGTTGTCCTTGCGTTTGTCTCCTGCCATGTAAACACCCTGCAAGTCCTGACTGGCCTGACCCAAGAGTCCCACTACGCCACCGCGGCAGTGAGGAGGATGATGATGATGGGCATCGCGTGCTCAGGCAGAACACGGGAGGTAAAATAACTCGGGTGGATGGGAGGGAAACTGCGTACGATAAATAAAGAAGAGGTGAATTCCCCCTGGACGTGCTTGTTGGGACAATAATCTCAGGTGGTGATTAAGAATGCGGTGAAAGGCAGATGCCGCCGTGTCCCTTCCTGTGGTCCGTGTTCACCGAGCCAGCGGTGGCGGGGTTGATATGTGGTTTCAACATTAGAAAATATAACCCTTGCTGCCAAGTAACCGATGAGCCAACGTTGAGTTGTTGTTTGTGAGATGACATTGTAGGTGTACAACGTAGACGGTGGAATAATCAGAATCCAACCACCCAGTGTTGGGGGGCTTGGAGGTCAGTGAGTTAACCCACAGGGTAAAGCGTTTGTTGTGTAACCTTTTCAACACATTCTGGAGTTCCTCCTCGGTACCTTGTGCAGCTCCAGAGCGTTGGGGGACAAGTTTTCGGTCAGGCCTCCGTTCCCCATGCTGCCCATTGCCGGGGCATGCCTGGCCCCGGCGGAGCGGCCCAGTGAGCCCTTGGCCCTGGCGGAGCGGCCCAGTGAGCCCTTGGCCCTGGGCTCGTCGCGGGGCCCCTCCCTCCTCAGTGTGGTCTGGAACACAGAGTCCTCGTGGGACTTTGTCTCGTCCAAGTACAGGCTAAGGTTGCTGCTCGTCATGGAGGCCTGGGGGGGGGGGAGGAGAGGGACTCATGTGGAGGGGGTCATGTGGATAGTGTATGTAAGCAAAAAGATGTCAAGGGTGGACGGTGCAGAGAGGGAGAGAGAGAGAGAGCAGGCGAGAGGGGGGTAGGAGAGAGGAAATGGCGCGTGCGTGCACACAAACAATGTAAATATAAGACAGTAGGACAGGAGGCTTTGATGATCAGTGGGACAGGAGGCGTTTAACCCCGGCCTGTCAGAGTTAATAAGAGCTAACGCACTCTGGTGATTATCATAGCGCGTCATCCCATCGGTCACTTAGGCCGACAGGGGCCTATGAATAAAAGAGTGAGGCCAGGCAGATGGTGGGGGGGGGGGGGGGGGTCAGCCTACCTCCAGCTCTCTGATGATCTCCGATTGGCCACAGGTCTCAAGGTCCTGCAGGGCCTGGGACCAGAAGCTGTCTCCCTGGTGGGGGAGGGCGCCGTGGCCACGAGGGGGGCTGACAAATCTGTGACGGTGCAGGAACCAAAACGTGAGAGCAGCCCCTGCTGTCCTGAAGTTGACTGGGTATTGTGGTTTGTATTTAAAAAAAAAACTCTGTCAGGACCACAATGAAGGGTATTGTTATCGCTTTCTTTTGAAGCAAATAAATAAAAATGGTCTTCTTTTAGTAACAGCCTTCATGTGGAAAAAGTAAACAATAAAACCCAAGAATTGCCTCTCCCAAAGAAAATACAGGGCTGAGGGGTCCTTGGACCCTAAAAGGGATGTGTGGAGAGGCTTTGCGAAGAAAGACACAAAAAGACGACCGCAAGTAGACAAGATAAATTAATTCTAAAAGAGCTTGAGGGCAGTAAGTAGAGAGAAAAAATAAATGAAAAAAGGACAGTCGAGGATAAATGACGGACAAAAACTTTTCCAACCATCCACTTTTCAAAAGAAACTTCAAAGAAACTTCAGAAAGCCATCGCAAATCCCCAATAATAATAAGTATCGCACAAAGCCACCATTTACTGGTAAGCAGCACGGCTTAGAAGGCTGTCCCCACAAACAAAAAATGGCCGACAGGGAGGAAACTCCCAACAGCAGCTGGACGCGTGCTCTCACCCAGGCCCCTTGTCCCACTCCTCCTCGGTGAACCTGCGGTCGTACGCAGCGGTGGCGTGCTGATGCCGCGTGCTGCCGGCGTTGCCTCTGTGTTTAGTGTGCCGCCACTCGCTGGGATTCAGCGTCAGGTCCGACGCCTTGTGGAGGTACGTCCCTGATCACATCACATTAAAACGATTTCATGAGAATCGATAGGAGGAAGAAAAAACATGGAGGAAAACCCTTGTTATTATTATGAGCCCACCTTGGCTACAGTATCCGGCATCGAACCCGGAGCCGTCCCAGGAGCTCATGGCCGAGTCTATACTGGGAACGTTGGCCGAATAGACCTCACAGCACTTGCCGGCCTTCTGGGAGTCGTTCAGGAAGTCCTCCTCTGGGTCGCTCAGGAAGCCTGTCTGCTCTACAGACTGCTGGGCTTCTCGCTCTGGGGAACCAGCGGGAGAAAAGGGAGGAGGAGGTGAACCCCTGGCCCCCTAGCCCTTCATGTTACCGGACACATACAGAACGGTCATTATCAAGGCTTTCTCCGACAGATATAAACTCCAGGGGGCCGACGACAACGTACTGTCCACCTGCTTCTTGATTTTCAGCGTGACCGACTCGCCGGCCATCTGAAGCAGATGGATGGCCTCGCTGAGCGGCTTCCCCTTCAGACTGACCCCGTTGATCGCCAGGACCCGGTCCCCCACATGGATGGCACCGGTCCTTCAAAACACAGACAGTGTGGAGGGGGGGGGGGGGGGGGGGGGGGGGGGGGGGTCTCAGACAGTGGTCACCCAGTCATTGTTTGGGCTCTTCTTCAGTACACAACAAACAACAAAGCAGCTGCTTGTTACACAGCGAGAGGCAGAAAATAAAAAAGGGAAGAGCTATTGTTACACTTTATGGCTCCGTTTAACAGAAGAGTCATTCTGCGGTTTCTAAACCAGGCCACAGGCGACTCTTTGAGCTGGCCTAGACGTCTCTCTTCGGGGTCAACACGTGCTCACCTCTCCGCCAGACCCTTCTTGGTGAGGCCAGAGATCACAATGGGGTCGAAGGGCTCCTCCGTGCCCGAGATGGTGATGCCCAGAGGCCCATTGTAGCGTTTCAGCTCCACCGTGTAGATGATGGACCCCGACATTTCCAGCTCGTCTGAACGCATCCAAACGAGGAAGGGGAACAAAAACAGCCTGTGAAGACATAGGTCTCTCTGTCCTTCATAGTTTACACTTGGGGTCCGTCTTTGATCATCCTGATTAAATGTATTTATGTGTTGGTGTGGAGTGAATATAGCTAGGGAACATGCTGAAATATCATATTGATTATTTGTAACTATTTACTATTTAGTGGACGCTTTAATTGGCGGTGACAGTGTGAACTATAGATGTCATTCACAAGCAGGTAAGGGGTTCGGATTCTTGCTCAAGGAGCCTTCCGCAAGAAACGTGTACACAGGGCTTCGAGCTCACAACCTTTTAGCCATGGGCGGGTGACCACTACACTTCCCCCCCAAGAGTGTGTGAGTATACAGTGTTTGGTGAGTCTCTCTTCTCTCTGAGCAGCGTCGGTGGTTGGGCCCGATGCGGGCTCGTACCCATGTTGTCCTCGTCCTTCTGCACTCTAAGCTTCACCATGTCCTCGGCCTGCTGCAGGACGTGCATGGCGTCCTCCATGGTGCAGCGCTCCAGACGCACGTTGTCGATGGCCAGCAGCATGTCCCCGGGCTCCAGGGTGCCTGTTCTGCCGGGCAGAATGATGGCCATGGGAAGCACACACACGCACACACACCCAGACGTACACACAAGGGGACAAGATGATCACAACAACACAGCAGCAGGATTTGTCTGACTCATACAGTGTGAATCCAATTAGCACGTTTTCTGAAGACGAGAGAGCGAGAGAGAGAGAGAGAGAGAGGGAGGGAGATGGGGGTGACCCTAACCTTACCTTAATCGACAGAGATCTCTCCCTCGCTCTCACCCATTTTCTCCCTCCCTCCCTCCCTAGCTCTGTAAATGTGGCTGCTTCGTCCTACTGATCCAGTTTTGGCCGCTCAATCCAATTAGGCTTGTATAAAACAGAGGGCAAGGTATGGTTTCCTTTCGTTCCTGATAAATAATCCCCAGTCAGACAGAGGGAATGTGGTTCAGTTCCTGGTTTAGAAGAGTGACTTGCAGTGTGCCACAGAAACCAAAGACCAGCAGTGACTAGCTTAGCATATAACCACATGGGATAAACATTTATTTATGCAATCATTACATAATACTAGATGACTTGGGCTGTACTTGGGTAAGCAGTGCTTTTTGTTTAACCACCAATTCATGTTAAAGGCAATGCAACATTATTTAAAGGCGTGATTTAATGGCATCTACTGTTGAGGTTGCAAATTGCAACCGACAGAATACATATTGCTACTTTAAAATATGACATATACATCACATATAGATATATATTTATTCATACTTAATACCTGTGTGCTATGCTGCCTTTCTTTATGTCAGAGATGATCAGAGGCTTGTCTGGTTTCTTGCTTGCTGAAAATAAATAAATGATTGTTAGTACATTTTCCATTACAAAACAAAACCACTGTTAATATTCTTATTTCAAGCACTGAGAAACGATGAAAACAATTTCATATACAGTTTATTTCATTATGCCCTATGCATTCATTCTCATCACAGTGAGTGGTATGCTAAAATACGTAATGCCGGTGGAGTGAAAATAGAGTTTCTCTAAACTAGGCTACAATACTCAGACAGGGATTTCAGGGCAAACAAAATAGAGATTCTCAGAAAGGAGATTAGGGAGAGGAACTTAGTGCACGGAATGACCATTGAGTCTGGTTTAAAAAAAGAAAAGAAAAGTTGAGCTAGACTGCCCCCTGGTGCGCATTTTCACGTACCGCTTATAGTGATCCCCAGTTCCACCCCTCTCCGCTTGGGGAGCTTAACGTGGAAGGTGCCACTGCTGGGAACCACCGACTCTGAGAATGACACCAGCGACAAAGAAATAACGTTGGAAAAGCAGGTGAAAAAATATATACAAAATTTGAAATTCAGCTTTTTTTTTTTACAATAGAAGATGCAGCTCGCATTATTTCAGACAAATGGAAGATGCATGTTATACAAGGTGAGATATATTACCTGCAACGTCAAACTCCAGATCCAGAGTGACTTTGTTGGCCAGGGCGGCGTCTCGGAGCAGCTGGTGGGCCTCTTCCAGGGTGCCCTCCTCCGTGGGGATGCCGTTGATGGACAGCAGTCTGTCCCCCACCTGCAGCAGCCCACACCTTCACACAGACCACAGGCGTGGGTCACACAGGGGCACAATACACATTCATACTGGACACAAATGTTTGATTCGTTTTCCAATAAATGTATCCTACCCTAAGCATGTAAGAGAGAGAACCTAGCTTTAAGATTGACGTTCATAATACCACAATGGGAGGTATATATATATATATATATATATATATATGCAGTCCATTATACTGGCCAAACCCCAGCATGTTACTGGTTCAAACCATATCCTCAACCGGCAAGACTATGTCGCTATGATTCAACTGGCTACATCCACCCAATAGAAACTGACCTGACTCAACCCCACCACGCTGAGAGCCACACCACAAAACAAACACCGCCATTCCCACCCACTCAACCTTTTAACTGCACAGACACAACAACAACCACGACAACACACTGGGCCCCGTCAAACAAGACGAGATATCCATTAACCTGAGGGGCCTGCAGCGTGGGCCTCATCACAACAGCACGCTCTACTGGAGTCACTTGGGGACTCTGGCTAATTCATATGACATTCCCAAGGGGATGGGGTGATCTGTCACCAGCAGAGAGGGATTATCATTAATCATGTAAAACAGGGGTGGCTGGCTACCCCACAGCATCGGGGCTATGGCTCGTCGTGACACACTGGCTTGGCCGCCACTGCTGTTCATTAGCCTGTGTCATGTCGTCTTTGATCAATATTTGCAAAACGGGGGGGGGGGATTTCCCCGAACACAATGCCAGGATCAGCACATAACTAGGCCTCAATAATGCAGTGCTTAATTCATCCGCGGTTAGGGAAGGCTAAATGAGGAGACTGCACACCCTTTGCACACAAAGGCTATTTCAAATGATTTTGCAGACACGGTTAATGCCAAGAGACGTACACAGTGACAGACACACAGGTCATTAAGGATCGAGGATGCCTCTGGATGGGGTTGTGGAGATCGGGAATCGAACCCAGTACCTCTTTGGCCGGGAGTCATCCACCTTAGCAACTACACTGTCCCTATCCTACTCCATCATAATGCCCTGGGAGCTGGTAATAGCGTCTGATATCAAGAGCTCAGCACGTGCAGAAGCGTAGCTGTTCTGCTCAGCGATGGAGAGCCCCTTCGGTGCACCATGTTAACGACCGTGATGTCGTTTTCAGACGCAGTGGAGCTTGGGATGATCCGCCACGGGACCCTCAAGGTCCAGCTGCACTCCACAGAGTTCAAGGTGACCCCGTTGTGTACTCATGTGTGCCTGACTCTTTGAGGGGGGGCCCACAGTGTGTGTGTGTGTGGTGCACTACCTCTCGGCGGGGCTGTCGGGCTCGATGAAGCGGACCACCGCGGGCGCCGACAGAGCCTCGGTGGCGAAGACCCCCCCCTGCAGCTGCAGGCCGAAGCCCGTGAGCGGATCCCCCCGCAGGACCACCTCGCTGGTCTCCACGTGGACCACCTGCCCACCCGGGCCCACCGAGCTGGACGCCAGAGACACTAGGGGAGAAACAGAGAGACAGAAAGGGAGAGAGACAGTCAGAGACAGAGAGAGACAGAGAGAAAGAGAGACAGAGATTGAGACAGAGTGACAGAGCGAGAGAGAGAGCAACAGAGATGGAGACAGAGAGACAGAGAGAGACAGTGAGAGAGACAGAGTGACAGAGAAAGAGCGAAAGAGACCGAGATAGAGAGTGTGAAATTTTAAAAACAGTAAATTAGGCAAGAGAGCGGGATTGTGGGCAGAGAAAAGATGGAGAGAACGGAATGAGAATGAGAGACATGTAAAGGACGAGTGACAGAGAGAGAGGAGGGGGGGGGGGGGGGGGGGGGGGGGGGGGGAGCGGAGAATGACTCATGAGATACATCAGCACGACGCCACTCAGGTTTAAATCTGTGATGGGTCAGATCCGACAACACGTCAAGGTGGTTTGGGGAAGGGGAAGAGGGGACGAGCAGTAATCTCTTTTAACAGCCACTCCCAGAAGGGAAGGGCCCACACTAGACTGGTAGCAGAGAGGGACAGGTTGTCTTAGCCATCGTACGGGAGCTCTTGTGGTCCTTGGTGCGGTGCCGTCTCTTGCCCGTGGAGCCGCGGGGGCTGCCGGGGGCCACGCTGGGCGCGGGGCAGGGCAGGCTGCTGCTGCCCTGGCTGCTGAACCCGGAGGTGACTGTGGAGGAAGGGGAGAAGCCACCGCTCACCAGAGCTGGAAGGAGACACACTCACCGTCACACACATCAAGACCGCCCCCCACCCCCTAAATACACCCACACACACTCCGACACAAGCTAAAGAACGCTTAAGGCAGACCCAAATGCATGAAATAAAACCCAACCTCCTCTCGCTTAAAAGGACCCCCACTTTTACCACCAGGTGCAGTGTTGATCAGCCCTTTCACAATCAACCCCTTAGTGACATCACACAAGTGGGAGTGTCCACGCAGATGTATGATAGGTAGATCAGTCTGCCAGTAGGTTCAGGCAACTGGGTAGGTTGCTGACGGTCATCTATCTATCATACATCTGGGCGTCACAACATGACCTCCTGCACACGAGCTGAGGCACACCCACACACACACACACACACGCACAAACACACACGAAAATATGGTGAATGACGTTAGGAGGAGTCAACCTACTGGAAATAATTCCCTTTGATGGGCTGAAGGAAAAAAGGTCTTTCCCCTACAATGGGGTGTGCGTGAGTGCAGGCGTGCGTGCGTGTGTGTTTGCGTGTAGCCAGCAGCAGTACATGTCACATGGCATAACTTACATTTGCAGTGGTCCTGGTGGTTGTGTGAGTGGCTCGGGCTGTTCCATGGCTTCCCGTGGCCCGCGTGTTGCAGAGGAGGAGGTAGAGGAGGAGGGGGGCAGTAGCTCTGCTCCCAGTGATGATGGTTGCTCTTCTGCACCTTGACTACAAAACAACAAGAGAGAGACTCAATGCATTGAGGCCGTCTCCATCTCTATCGCCCCCCGTCCCGTCTTTACTGAATTCGTAAAAAAAACAAAAAAAAAACAACCATGAAATCCTGCCGTCTAAATATACACCACAGCTAACCAAAAGCCCAGGGGATAATTCCAAGCAGAGTAATTGATATTTAATGTTCTCGTCATGGTACACCAGATCGAAATCCTTGTGTTAGTGCTATATTTGTGATTAGCATCGGAAAATCCGACACAAGAGTAAAAAGCAGGGTGGTGGTGAAGGTTCTTACATTTACTGTTAAGTGCCAGAAACGCTAAGTGCAAATTGGCCATCATTTTCAGAACCTCATTTGCATACGAGTCAGGAGGCCCCCAGAGAGCCGGCGTGCTGTGAACGGCGGACATGGGGTTGTTGTTGTGCGCGAGAGCCAATGTGACCACCATGATGAGCAGACAAAAGGAAATGGCCTGTTTTTCACCACCTTGATTGGCCACAGCTGAAAGCTTGATTGATGTTAACTGCAGGAGTCTGCCCTCTCAATTTATTGGCTATTCACTTCTGAATAGAAGCAAATGTGGTGAATAATGTTTCCGCTGGCCTAGAATCGTTTCAGTTTTTCAGGAGGAAATGTAACACCTTTATCACACCTGCATATTTTAATATGCACCCTGCATGTCACCCTTGAATATGGTATTTGTATTTCATCAAATTACATTGAAACATCGGTCTTTGGAATATGGAAGCTTTGAGCCATGGCGTGCACCTAAATAATGTGCTAGGAAACACAAATTCTCTGGGATCTAAATGTGTCACAGGAAGTTAAATGTGACAGTAATCCCTGCCTCTTCATTAGCATGGCGGCTAATCTCCCCACAACTCATTTCCATGGAAAGGCTTTGGAAGAAACATGCATGAAGCAGGCTGTGTGCCACCGTATTCTGGGTACCAGGTTAATCTCGAGTAAATGCAGTGAGAGAACACATGACCAGGCTTCCTCCAACTCCTCCTCCTCCTCCTCCACCACCAGCACCGCCACCTCCACCACCATCACCACCCTCTCCTGGCGGTTTCTAATGGACTCACTCGAACAGCACGCCTCTATCAGCTTACGCTAAGCTCACCTAAGGGAGTCTCTCCAAGAAATAATGTTGTCTATCAGCAACGCACAAGAGAAAACCAACAAGCCACACTAACTGCTAAGCCCTTAACAGTTGTACGAAATCCCTCAGAGGAGAGACACAAATGGCATCTTTGTGATTATCGTGTCGTCTAATCCTGGGAGGAATGAAGACTGGAGATCATCTAATTCTACCCACGTTCAAAAACTGATGTCCTTATTCAATTCGGCTTTTAAAGAGGTACAGATTGGATGAATAGATTTCACCATTTTCGTCTCGGAGACAGTTCAGTTGAAGTGTAAAACAGTTTCCACAGAGTCATCTTTTCACAGACATTTAAATATGTAACGATAAAAGATGGTATTTATTGAGAACAATCGCCATGGAGAACTGCTCCTTATATTAATGTTTCTTAAAAACGTCCCCGTTCATCACGATGGTAAAGTACAAAGTATATGCAAGGCTCTGGGCTATAAAGACTGTACTCAGGCCACCTGTCTCTTTGTGTGTTCAGTAGGGAAAACAAATTTTAATTAACTTCCTCACATGCAGGACCACCCGTATGTTCCTAACTAAAGTAAGATAAGTAGATTGAGATTACTTTATCAATCCCCAGGGATACTGTTCAGCAGCCGGTGCAGTACGAAGTATGAGCTGCTTTTACTTTCAGGTGAGTGCTATGTTTGGTTTGTTTTTCATGCGTTTCTTTACATTTTATTTTGTATTCTAATGTGTTCGGCTACAGCAGGCATTCATTCAGTAAAGCTTGGATCAATCCTAATAAATTAAAGGGGAAAAGTGTATGATACAAAAAATATATACAATGAGTCCAATCCTTTTTTTTTTCCAAGGAAAACTAACAAATAAATGAAGGGAATTATAAAATAAAATACAGAAATTTTATCAAACAATAAAACACATGCCATTTATTACCCGTGTCCTGGGGCCTGATGGGAAGTCTGCTCTGATTGGCCGGGAGCATCTCTAGCTTGACCACGTCGGCGGTGCTGGCCAGCAGCTGCGTGGCCTCCATGAGCGAGCAGTGCTCCGTGCTGGTGCCGTCTATGGACAGCAGGATGTCACCCAGATGCAGCGCGCCGCACCTTGACAGGGAGAGACAGGAGCACGTCAGAGGCCGTCAGGCCGTGCTCTCCCGGTGAAAGGTGATCCGTGTTCACCGTTCATGTCTCCGGTCACGTGCCTCCCGGCCCTGTCCCATCTACCTTTCCACCACACTGGCGCCCTTGATCTTGTCTATGATGATGACTTGTTTGTTCCTGAACACGGCGGTGTGGAGGCTGATGCCCAGGCCGGCGTTGGAGGGGCCCTTGGCTATCTCCACCAGCAGGGGGCCCGACGCCTGCTGCACTGCCTCTGGGGGGAGACAGAGAGCGGAGGAGTGCCGCGGGTTGGTTTTATGCAACCAGGGTCAGGGATTCACCGAACGCTTATCACTATGTTGGCTCTTTCACTATCAGAAGCTGTGGCTTTTTAGTAGTGTGCTTGCCATTGTCATTTTTGTTTTTATATCATATTATGTAGAATAGATTATATTTGTAAGTACTTTATTGCCCTAGATAATGGACCAATATTATTAGAATGGTTAATGTTTGAACACTGTACAGGGTTTCATCTGGAAGGGAGTTATGCGGACCAAGCAATCTTTAAGCCCCTGTATGAGGATATATGAAAGGTGTGCAGTGGATATGATATGCAGAGGATAAGACAGAATCCTAAAGATCTGTGAGTGTGCGACGGAGAGCTGGCTGTGACTGAGCAGCTATGAGAGCTCTCCTGCCCCCTGGGACCGTGAGCGATAACTAGGATTTAGGGATAGAGAGAACAGCTGAGACTACACGCCCTACTGATGCCTAGCTTCACCTCACTGGGGGGTCAGACACGCATACATGCAGATCTGGTCGACAACGCAACAGATTTCACAAGCAGATCGGATTTGAGCAATGTTATCTGACATATTCACAGCAAAGCAACATTGAATTCCGATGTCACGAAGAAGCAGGTAGGAGTAAGGCATCTTGCTTGAAGATCCACAAAGGCAGACTGCGGACGTAAGGATTCGAACACAGAACCTCTTGGCTGGAATGCAAACACTCTGACTGGACTATCCCTACACAGATTCCAGACTTGATGCGAGTCCATCCTCTACCGCCGCATTAAAGTTGCCTCCCTCTCTGTGCATGTTTAAAAGTTCAAATCAGCAATTAACCTTTTCCAGTGCCAGGCTGCATTCCTCTCCAGCGCATCCTATTAATACAGTCACACGTCATTTATTCAAAGCTCCCTTCATAGCACGTATGACCTCAATTAGGACCACCATCATGCTACACACAACGTGCCTCACCAGCTCTGGGGGGGGCCGGCATTTCGCTGGGCCCCTCCGGGCCCCGTAGCCGCCTCCTCCTGGTCCGTGTCCCCTACACTAACACTCAGTCCTCTCTCCCGTGGGGTAAAACCACCACGATTCACCCCTGAGACAGAGCCTACCATGGGAGTTCACTCCCCCACAGAATATGCGTGTGAGTGTGCATGCTTTAGTGTGCATGTGTGTGTTAATGTACATGTGTGTGAGTGCACAAGTGTGTGCTTGTGTGTGTTTGGGTATGTGTGTATGCGTGAACATGCATGAATGCGACTGCATGCACACATATGGGGTTTTGCGTGTGCGCATGTGCGTATGCGTGCGTGTGTGTGTGTGTGCGTGCGTGTGCGTGTGAGCTCACCCACGACGGACACGTCGTACTCTATAAGGAGCAGGGCCTCCTGGCTGCTCTGCACCAGGGCGGTGAGGGCGTCGGCGTGCTTCTCTCTGGACAGCGGCAGCCCGTCCACGCTCAGCACGCGGTCGCCCGCCTTCAGCGTGCCCTCCCTGGGGGGGGGGGGGAGGAGGGGGGGAGGGGGGGAGGGGGGGGGGGAGATATAAACAAACAGGAAGGAAAAAAAGAGAGTGTGAAGGAATGAAAGAAAGACAGAAGGAAAGAACGCGAGGGAAACAAGCAAACAAAGAAAGAGAGAGAATGAAAGAATTGAAGAAAGAAAGAATGAAAAGAGAAGGGATCCTATAAATGTGGCTGGAGTAGAGAGTGCTGTAGGTGTAAAAGTGGTCAAAGCAGTAGAAATGAGTGCCTTAAATAATCTTCACATTGAATTCCATTAAATCATAGTAAAGATTATTAACAAATAATTCCGCAAAAAGTAGGTCACTTCTCAGGGGGCATGTGTGGGGAATTTGCAAACGGTTTGAGTCAGAGATGTTTCAATGTGAAATGCAAAGAACATCATGGGCCTCAGGATGTCTGCTGTCATTGAACATATTTTTTATTTATTTGACGGAAAAAAATCGACTGAATATCACTATTTGCTTCCTTGTATGATATGCAGAATATGCAATATGCCATAGAACTGCTTAGCATAGCGTTAGTGAACACAGCAGCGGCCTAATGTACCATGATCTAACACCTCTACATTAATGGACACACAATATCTCTGCGCAAATAAGAGTTCACACAGGTAAATACAGAAACAACGAGGAAACCGATACACACAGGTACACAGAGGTACACACAGATACATACAGCAACATACAGAAGGACACAGATACACACAGGTAAATACAGGTACATACAGTAACATAAAGATACATACAGATTCATACAGGTACATACAGTAATATACAGATAGTACATACAGCAACATTCAGCAACATCCACAGACAGTGTCTTTTTGTCCTCACCTGTCAGCAGGACCACCGGGCCTAACATAAGTCACCACCAGAGGGCGAGACCTGTGCCAGTCTTCATGGAAGCCCCCTGAAAGACATTAGAAGACAGGGGCAGATCTGTAATGCAATGACATGGACCTGGGTTTAATTTACGACAGGAAGAATGGAAGGAGTTTGGGTGCATTTAGTGCATGCATCCCATTGTAAGCCATCCCATGTTTCCAATGCCTCCTACCTCTCATGACAAATCCGAAGCTGTTCCCTTCCTTGTGTAAGCAGACCTCTATCGTCTTGGTGAGCATCCCCGAAGGGTTCTGGACTAATATATAGGAGAGAGGACAAAGCAGTTGAGCACTTAGCACACAGCTACCCTTTGTCCACTCTACTTCGGTTATTTTAGACATAATGTACAGGATGAAATGCCAAGACTATGTCTTTCTTCTCAACCTAAAACCTTAACGAGCCAGTTATCCCTCAGATAACTGGCTCACTGTGACATGAAAAGTGTTAAAATGGCATAGATAACTATGTTGACAATAATTTAGGACAAAAAAAATGGGAAAACATGGTTTTGGATTCACTGGCTCTTTAAGTACAGTATAGCGGGAGATATATATATGAGATATACGACAGTAGACACTGTCGTATATCTCAAAAGTACCATGGAACGGCTTCTGAAGTAATTTGTTTCATAATACCAAAGTTATGTTTATTAGTTTTGATACATCAATCTCAGTTGTAGGGTAGCTGTATGGAGGTCCTCCTATGTGGAAAACATACTCTATATTAAGATTATGATTTGAATGGACGGAGAGGCTTGACATTTTGCCCATTAGACCAAGCATTGAGATCATCCAGTTTCAAGTCGAGCTAAGCCTAAGGCTCGTGTTGAAGCCTGGTTCTAGGATTTAAAAATCGGCATGCAGCCAAATCTGCCATCCAACCCCAGCACCTCATACAATTAAAGCGACCCACGCTGTGGTTGTGTTCAACAGACACGACACAGAACACCACAACTGTCTGCGTATCGCCCACTCTAGGTTACATAAGTGCGGATGGACACATCCGTCAACAACACCAGCAACACAGCCCCATACACCCCATCCCACCTACCGGTCTGGGGCAGCTCGTACTCAACCTCCAGCACCACGCGCTCTCCGATGTTCTTCAGGAGGCTGATGATTTCGTCGTGCCGCAGCTTGCACAGGTTGATGCCGTTCACAGACTTGATGTAGTCTCCCACGTTCAGCTGGTCGCTTCTGCGGAGAGACCCAGAGGGACTTTGAGGCGAGGCCAACTCATTTAAATTGGGGAACACAATGTTGTTCCAAATGTTGTCGCGCACACCCACATACCCTGATGGACAGGTAATAGCCAGCGATGGAGTGGTCTGTCTACTGTTTACAAAACTGTCCACTCTCTATCTCAACTTTTTTGAAAGGGTCGGTGGTAACTGCCTCACATATAATAGCCTTTTTATTATAATATCCAATCTCTACCTAATTGGTTTTTGATTCAAATGGCCCCATATCTAGAGCGTATGTTAGGGCGATGTCCCTAAATGTCAGTTGGAGATTTCATTTAAATGTTTACACGTGTACATATGTGCTGACCCACTTCTGGAGAAGCTGTACAAACCCGGTTTGGCACACAGTTACACATACTGATGTTATGAATCCATGTCCTGCATTTGAATACAGATTAAATGGCTGTCCTGCCCTTCCTTCTGGCCTCAGAACATCTCTTTGGGCCACAGCCAATCAGAACGATGACCGGGGGCAAGCGTGCATGCATGACATCATCAGTAGACAGCAGCTCTCCCATCCTTTTCATCTCTCTATTCTTGTCACAGACATACGAAAGCAGAAACGCACACACAGACACACACACACACACCCACGCACACACACATATACTCTCTGTCTCGCTCAGATAAAATGGGAGACAAATTCTGTCATTTGGTGACGAGTCACGCGCTGCTTAGTCACTGTCCCTTGGTCTGTGCACTCTGTCTGAAGGACTGGTGTGTTCAGTCATAATGAAACCATCCAAGGTAAAATAGGCTAAGGTTAAAAATACTTAACCGCTAAAGATAGAGTTAAACATCACCGGTGAGTCAGGCAACCATCAGCAAGAGCAATGTCGTATCAATTTTCAAACCCAACTTTAAAATGATATTTTCGTTTTTTTTTTACGCTATCTTCATTCGTTCCTCTGGAGCCCACGTTGTTGTGTAACGCCCCCTGTGGCCAACAGGGCATGGTGGAACGCTTGATCTAACACTACACTGCTAGTCCCGCGGCTAGCCCAAGCAGGTGTCGCTTTATGCTCACACGTGTGTGTGTGTGTGTGTGTGTGTGTTTTGGAAAGCGCATAATTTGGCCAGACAGCACGCTGTGGTGTGGTTGCCAGGGCGATAAGGATCGCATCAGCGAGCAGAGATCTCACCTGGCAGCCAGCCCACCTGGCCGTAGGTTGGACACTCTGGGTTTGCCGTCCTTGTCGGAGCCCCCTGAGATGGTGAGGCCCAGGCTACTTCCTTCCCTCTTCATCAGGTCCACCGTGGTCAGCCCGCGGTACTCCTCTGCGAGGGGAAGACACACAGTCAGCCACACACCACCACCGCACACCGCCACCACATCACCAGCTCTCCCCGGGGAGGTTGGAACGGAACACCTTTTGTTTTGTTTTTCGTTCTGTTCTCATCAGGATTCCTGTTTTGATTCGTTTTTTTCTCTGCCATGTGTTATGGAGAGTGGAGAATGACACAATGGCAACTTAGCAACAAAAAAACAAATGATACGAGTAGGGCGTTCCGTGTTTTTTTTTGTGAAAGAGTGATATCCCTAATAAACAACGTGAGACTAAGCCACTTCAGAGGTTGGATGGAGAGTCAACAATGTCTGTTAAGTAGGTCTGTAAGGTTCAGTGAGGTTCCACCTGAAACAGTGATGTTGGTGCTGGTTGACGTGGACGGTGGACATGGTCTCATTCTGTCTTGTGGAAGGGCCGCATTGTGCTAGGCTGTGAGATCCTGTATGTGAAGTTCACCGTGGGAGGCTGCTGCAGTTTACTCACAATGACAGCGGGTGCCACACAGGCAGTTTTCCATCGCATCTCAGCGTTTGCAAGATATATAAAGCAACATGCCAGTCTGGAGAAAACAGCAGGTGGTCTGGCGGTTCGATTCCTTGGCTCCTGCTAGCAAACTGGTTAGGTGTCCCTGAGCAAGGCAGCTAACCCTAACTGCCTCCAACGTGCTGGTTGTTGCCTTATGGCACCCCCGGCCTTGACTGTGAAGCCTTTTGAGTGGCCACTGAGGTTAGGAAACAGCTAAACCAACCTCATCGATTATTATAATATTGTTATTTATCCCAACAAGTCAGGTGAAATGGGCCAAGCAGCACTGACTGATCAGACATCCAATAATTAAACAGTGTTGGTGTGAAAAAATATAAACGTATTTAGTTGGCTTTTGTGTGAAGTCTCCTTTCAAGTTAAGAACTGTGTACAAGGTGTTACTTAACCTCATCCAGTAAGGGAGGGGTTGGGACGAGGCCGTACCTGTGAGGCTGCGTCTCTGGGAGGCATGGCTGTGGTGGTCCCCGCTCCCAGAGTCCTTGCCTCCCTTGGAGTAGGGCCCATCGTCTGAGGAGAGAAGAGGAACACGGCTGTGGGTGAACAGAGTGGAGAGCCCGTGTCCTAGGAGCAGCACGGCGCAAACACAAAGCTGAACGGGTCTCAGGAGCCATCCTCCAGTCCGCACATCCCTCCATTAGGCCCGGGGTCTCATTCGGATCGGAGCCTGAGAGCTATCCGGTGTTAGCTGACCGGAAATCCACCCCAACTCTCGAGCATGGAGGTGCGCCGACGGCCGTACAGGAGGGGGGTCAAGAGTTGAAGCGACCCCTCTCAGTCCGAGGGGGAGACCCTGGGAAACTGTTAATTTAACACAAGACTTGCTCCGCGACGGCTTGATTTATGTGACTAGTAAACCATGGGAATGCTTCTGAGGAAGACCAGCATGTGCTTAATGGGCTTTCTGAGCGTAGAGGGAAAATAATCATTTTCATGTCATTTGCAGCAGCTGCTACTAAAAAAACGAAAAGTGGTTTAATCTGCACTGCAGGGAAAATGGTTTATGCTGTTTTTTTCTTCAGGCGTTTCTACCACAGCACTGGGGCTGGCCCTAGATTAGGACTAACCATGGGCTGGCCACACAGACCTGTTAATAAAGCTCCTGGAGCATGTCAGCAGTCCCTGCGATGGGGGATCTGACGTGGCACTTCGTTAATCCTGTCCATGGAAGATTACCTTTTCAGCTTGCATCCTTAGTGTTTGAATATCATCTTCAAAATTTAAGGAATCAGCCAGTTGCTCTTTTTAAGATGGGGCTGCTTTTGCCACGCAGGGTGTGCTATGGGTTTACCTGTTTAAAATGTAAAGTAAACCCTGTATTTACTATATTGAAGGTTTCTCTTGTGCTTTGCAGTGTGAATATTAGAAATATTATACATTTATAAAAAAAAAAAATTTGGTTTATTTTACCAAATTTCTCCGTAATCTCCCAATCAAAAAATTTAAACAAATGGCCTGCCAAATATAAACGTTCAGATTCCAATTAATTTTTGCCGTACTTTGATGTATTGGTGAGAGATGGCTCAATTCATGGAAACACATCATAAATGATGTAGTATTCCACGCAAAACCTTCCTTCTGAATTCTTCGACTGCGTAATCATACTAAAAAAGCAGTAGAAAAGCGAGATGCCTGGCCCTGCGTCCACTTATCTGCAATCCTTCAACATGTAGTGTTTAGGATTGATGTTCATGATCCATACACAGCTTCAAGTATCAAGTATGCGCCATTAAGAGGTCCATTACAGTTATGTAATTCAATCCGGTAGAGCATGTACATGTGGAATCCAAGCACATGACATATACCAATGCATGCTATGGTAATTCAAAAACCCTTTAAACACATCCTTGGAAATGTCAACTACAGCTGCTTAGAGAAATCCACAAACACACACAAGCAAATACACACATGCATTAACCGGTGTGCATGTGTACACACACACACACACACACACACACACACACACACACACACACACACACACACACACACACACACACACACACACACACACACACACACACACACACACACATTGACACTAACACACACGCCCCCCAAACACATGCATTAACTGGTGCGCACACACGCGCACACACACACGCACACACACACAGTGACACATTAAAGTCACATAGAGCTGGGCATGAGCATGGTAATCACACAGCTTCCTGAGGGCCCTGACAGACCAGCAGCTGTCATTGAAGTCGTGAGGGGACGGTAGCTCTGGGTTACGCACACACAGCCCCTATGCATCTGCACGTGACTTCACTCTACTGTACCGTCAGGGCATTCTGCAGCCATCTTCCGCTCTGTCTTAAAACATAACCATAGCAGTGAGTGACCCCAACAGGCAGGGTTAGAAGAACCCCCGTGGTGAATATGAATAATAAACAGCCCTGGTTCCGTTTATATTTGTGCCACACTAATATCATGTGTGGAGCCACATTTGCCTGCCTAAACGATATATCAAAGCCTTGTAATGACTTCACAAAAATGTGAGGCAATCTCATAAGATATCTGGAGAGTCAATTAATTCCTGATTTAATTCAGGGCACTGAATGCCTCTTGGAACCAATCAGAATGTAGGTTAGATTTGGGGCCAGCGCTGACAATGGCAATGAAATCAAATTTCTATTTTCAGATATAAACCTTATTTATACACCACGCTCGTCCAGACCCAGTTTGCATTGCTTTTATGTGTTCCACATCGGGTGGCAGGGAAGCTCGTGAGGAGCTCATGCCAAAAGTCCTATGGCATCTGCTGCAGCAGTTGTAAGGCAATGCTTCCCCATGTGCAATCCAAACACACATGCACATCAATCTCTTTAAAGGTATTACAATGAGCCCACACGTCTAAACTCTAGATTAGGTCTTTTTTTCCCAGTGTCATGCTTTTTGAATAAATTACTTGCTTGACTGTATACATTTTTACATCAGTTTACCAATGATCTTACTTGCATGCAATTGATGACAGAAATATCTAAAAAAAATATATATATACATGAGATAATAATTCAATAATGCTTTTTGGCCAGAATTTGCTGCCCTGGTAGAGGTTGTTCCCATCCTCTGAATGTTTGAAACACTGTTGGCACCACTCCTTTTGAAAGACAGTGACAATCTGCCTGGGAGCCTTTACTCTTGTGGGGAATAGCAAACCCCCTAGAAGCATGGCTGTAAGCATGGAAGTGGTGGGCTTACCAATGCTGCTCTTTGGATCTCTCCTAAGACCACACAGCATGGTTGGAGTACAGTTGTTGGCTTTTTGTTCAGGGTCGTGAGCTTAGCTCAACTGGAGAAAAAATAAAAAGAGAAACAAAACAAAGACGAAAGATGTTCCAAGGCAAGCAAAATCTCAGCCTCTTACAGAAAACCGCAAAGACACCTCCTTGTTCTCTGCCATCTGATCAAACAGCAACATTCTCTTTGACTGTTTGCAGCTGAAGAAAGGATTTTCCTCTTGTCAACAGTTCAGTAGTTTATCTTCAAGGCTTTCAGTTAAAAAAAAAGATAGATGGACAAAGAATCAACGTTGTCAATGTTTTCTCCTCTTCCTTAAAATAAAATCCTGACTCTCTTCTTGCAAGTAACGGTTTTCTTTAATAATAATCAAAAGTGGGTCAAATAGGACCCATCCTCGCCATCTCGATGTGTTGCTTTTCTAGGGGCAATCTTACTGGTCGCTCATCTGGTCTCAGAGGATGAATCATTCCTATTTCCACTCACTCACTATCGTACTCCCACAGAGGGCTAGGATACAACTCCTCTCTCACACACCGCCACGGTGACTGTGGTTGAGCAAATTCTCTTGCTCTCTCCCCCTCTCTCACTCCCTCTCTCTCTCTGTCTGCCAGAGGGGTGCATTGAGGCAGACACACACGACAAAGTCACCCCCCCCTCCACCACACACACACACACGGTCACACTCATTCTTTCCCCATTTAACACTACTCCGCTGTGCTCCCTCCACACACACAGAAACACACACACACACACAAACGTGCACATATGTGCGAGGTACACATGCGCACGCCGTGTTCACACTCACATCATGACTATACACATTCTACACAACCCCCCCCCCCCCCCCCCCCAAACACACACACACACACACGCTCACACACTAACACATACACACAATTAACACCACCCCCGCATTCATTACCATACAGAGCACTTGCTCGTTGCTCAAAGCAGGGACATCTTTCTCCCCTACACTCTAGTCAGTTCTGCCGTACGCTGCGTCCATCTACACAATTCTGTTATCTCTCAGCAGGAACAAGGAGGACACCTCTGGCATTCCAGAACATTCCAATCTCAACAGCATGTAATACGAATATCTCTCTCGTGGACAAGGGTTCCAATGACAAAATTAATAATGTTCTTTAATGTAAGACCAGAATGTAGTATGATATTGTACTTTAAATGATACAACTGTTGGGAAATGGAATATGAATATACATAATAATACATATTTAACAAGAAATGGTACATTTTGCTACAGAAGTAAGGCGCTCTGAAGCCTTTTGTTCTTGGAGGTCAGAGGACTATTGGCCGGGCCCTAGCCAAACAGGAAGGGGTCCAAACTTGTCCATCTACTTGACACAGTCTCACACCTGTTTTACCATGTGTCACGCACACATGCCTCTGCGCCTCATTCACCACAGATAACCCCTCTAGCCTGCTCCCTCTCCCATTCATGCAGACCCATTTTGTTCTCCGCCCAGCCGGATTTTCACTACATTCTTTTCTGCAGTGTAATCCTCCCGCCCTGATAGATAAGGAGGCTGCATGGGAAGGCAAAGCAAACGCAGCAAGGTAACCTTTGATATGGCACGAAGAAATACTATATATATATATAGAGAGAGAGAGAGAGAGAGAGAGAGAGAGAGAGAGAGAGAGAGAGAGAGAGAGAGAGAGAGAGAGAGAGAGAGAGAGAGAGAGAGATAGAGATTTTATACCTATACCTATATATATATATATATATATATATATATATATCCATATAATATGGTCTATATAAATTCACCAAGGTGGTTCATGACGGAAACATGATAAAAAAAGAAGTTCCAACAAAATACTGGATGTTTTGCCCTCTTCTGCTGGGCCTTATTACAGCTGTATGAACGATTTGAAAGTAGAAGCTAAACAACCAAAAAAAATGTGCTCTCGAAACGCTGCCCTGTGTGTTCTAGAGGCAGGCGCAGTTAACTTGAAACGGAAATCCTAACAGCGCAATTCACTTAAGAGTTGACTGATCACCATACTATTTCTAACAAATGTGATAAATAATAGCCCTTCAATCGTACCTTCAATAGCACCGTCAAGTTATGGATTCCAGTGGCCACAATACTTAGACGCAGCTAATTATCTCTGGGAATGTTGTCCTTAATACCGCTTTCACATCAAGAGGCGGAACAGTGTTTCAGAGCTGAATTAATTTGTTTCCACAAGAATAAAGATGGAGGCTTTGAAGTGTGTTGGTCAGATTCCTATTCCCAGGGTATAAAATTATGAAAGGGAGCAATTAAAAAAAAAGGCATCCTTGGGATAATCATGGCTTTACAGTTACATACCATTGTCCACATCTGTGCATATTTTATTGGTGATGAACACTGTTTACATTTTCTACGTTTCTATTATAAGAAACAGGGTACAGGTAGAGTGCTCATAAAAAAAAGATCACAACAAAGGACTCAAACGTCTACCCAAATTGGAAGATTGCTTAACTGTCACTTGTCTGTCAACTCAGTTACCGTCCGGATAGTATGGTGTCGACTATAATACGTAGGCCTACATTGAATTGGCTTGGTAAACATAATATCGCCACCTTATGGTTGTATCTACATTACTAAGAAAATGTCTTCAAAATATACAAATATTGCGATCAGCATTTAACAAACAAGTTAGGAAAAATTGGAACGTTACAAAATCTGACATCAGGCGTTAGTTCTCATTAGTTCTCTTCTTCAGGGGACGGTGGAGTGTTTTATATTCAAGGGACCGCTATACAGCTGATTCACTGAATCAGCTGCAAAGACTTTTCCAGTCTTTGCTGTACCTTACTAGGCTGCACGTATTTCATGGTGTCCAACAGTGAATACAAGCCTTGTAATTATCAAGGCCCCCTGAATGGTTATTGGTCAAGAAGTCTAACACAATTTGTAAAAAAATACCAAGAGCCTGCTATTACTTTGGGCATATCTCTTGATTGTGTCAAGTAAAGTATTACTGAACTCTTAAAATGTTTCGATACTAACCGTACCTTTGATCCGTCCTCGAATGATGCCCAGCCGACACCTGAGAGAAAAAGAAAACGTCCTCTTCCCATCAGAAGAGGATATCCCTTTCCTCTTTGATTCCGCGGAAGAAAAGGCTATATTGAAATGCTTGGGGTTAGGCTTTCCCTTTCCAAATATCACTCTTGTCGACATATTGCTTTTCCTTCCAAAGACACGTATAACAGTCCCAAAGCTGTCAAATGATCTGACGCGGTCCAACCCGGGTTGTATTCTTCACGTTATACCCAGTCTGGAGACAGTCAACTCACAAGTTTAACTACCATTACATCCGTCACAATGAATATGCAATTAAACCAGCTAATTTAAAGATTTAAAAAAGGGGTATTTTCCCCGTTCCATTTATATCCGGCCATTTGCAATCACGCTAAATACAGGACTAATTTGTGCATTTTGTGCCGTCCGTTTTATGAACAGATGGCACAGCTTCTTTGCCAGAACGCCATGGAAACATTCTCCCTAGGAAGCTGGCTGCTAAAGTGACCAA
This sequence comes from Gadus chalcogrammus, assembly GCF_026213295.1. Lineage (NCBI taxonomy): Eukaryota > Metazoa > Chordata > Actinopteri > Gadiformes > Gadidae > Gadus > Gadus chalcogrammus. The sequence continues at coordinate 11,735,515 of NC_079412.1, forward strand.
TTTCTAGAGATGATTTGTAAGCCTTTAACTTAATATATGCAGTCGATATAATATATGTGCAACGTTATCCAATATTCATAGGAATATCCATTCCCCCAAAAAATAAAGACAGCACCTGTACCTTTTGGATAATTACATTACAGCTGGAATTAGTTAACACTTATGGTTTGGACATATCCCTATAGCATTTTCCAAGTAAAATACCATGTCAAACAAATAACAAAACCTAATGAAACAAAACCATTTTTACAGACTTTATTTTGAAAATAATGGCCAGATCATTCGTTCTCCTCGCTGCGCAGCCTTGCGTTGGGGTTTGTGATCTTGATGGCCAGCTGAGCTGCCCTCTCCACAATCACCTTCCTGTTCTTGGATGAGACGTTATGGGCGATCTCGGCACAGTGTGTCCTGCACAAGAACAAGGATTTTGCAATTTAAAAAGGAGCACAGTTTGATCATGTTAGAGACAATACATTGTTCCTGCATTCACATATTCCAAGTATGCGACTACTATTTAACAGATAACCAATAATACTGTTTGACATTCTTGATCCCTAACAAATTTATTATGCACAAATTAATGAACTGCAAAATAAGGTGTTGGAGGGGCGGTAGAACTTTTCAATTATTTGTTTGTTACTTTGCAAACGACTTTTCAATTTAAATCACGACGATCAATTAAGCATCTAGTTTGGAGGACAATCTAAAACTCAATATTGACCTTTACATGACCACCATCAATCGTTTATCGCAATTAAGTTTGGCTTCTCTTAAATATGGAAATAGCTTTTTGTTGATCCGTTATAGGATTCAATAACTATCCTGCATCTCAACAGGCTTCATTCACCTCGTGTTTTTGAGCCGTTATAGGATTCAATAATGTTGCTCATCTCAACAGGCTTCATTCACCTTGTGTTGTTTTTTTTAACATATTGTTGAATTTAAGTTCGCGCCAAAGTAGTAGACCTCGACATCTCGTTAATATTTTCACATCATTGTTAGTTTAAACTACTCAAGTATCAACCTGATACAAGGCTGCTCCCCACCAATTCCCTCTGCATTATCTGAAACCAACCTGCTCTGCCAGCAATCCAACAGTTGACGAGCCAGAGCTATTTTCATTAGACATAAAATGTACGCTAAACAGCGTAACCGCAGCGTTGCGTACAATCAATGTAGCCATAGGACCATGTTCCTACTATGGCTTTCTCGAAACATATTCTATAACAGTGCGGTCAGCTATAGACGTAGCCCAGGTCTGAGCCTGTGAGTGACGCCGTTGACGACGCTCCTTTCAGAAAACGGCTGTCACTAAGACGGTGTGCTGCACAAATTCAGTTTGCTTCCTTTGCATGCTGTTATGTTAAAACGATTATTTGGTAGTTTTGGCTTAATTAATTCATCGCAATGAAACAGTAAACTTGTTAATGAGTGTGCAAAACTCAAAATAAAGCACAATTAAATGAACCACAGTCTAACGCAGACTTGGTTAACTACTTCAAATCATAACACACGAGACCTGCAGCCTGTGATAACCTGTGCGAACGCGGTTGAAGCCTTGTGCCACATCACAGGAAGCCAAGCGTAGGCTACCAATATAAGCATCTCCCATGTAGCCTACACACACCAACAACTGCTGCCGTCATCAGGCAGTCCTTAGTAGGATAACAACTACTGCTATGTAGCCCTCCTTTCCCCGGTCTGCGAATCGATACGTACAGAAAGTATCACAGGTGACAGTTACGTTTGATTATATGTTAGATTAAATCAGTGTTGGATGGGGATTAACCATACACATTAGATAGATGGTGATTCAACCTAAAAAAAATGTCTCGGGGCATCCTGTCTACTTTAGCAAAGAGTTGGGTGTGATGTCTTCCTGTTTATCAGATCAAGTTCGTCTAGCGACAGTCTGCATTAGATAATGAGAATAGGAACACTCTAGCCTAAAAAAAAAAACAACTTACTTGTTGCTCATCATCAGAACTTCAAGCTCCTTGATGTTGTGCACAAGGAACTTCTTGAAGCCACTTGGCAGCATGTATTTCGTCTTGTTGTTGCTACCATAACCAATGTTTGGCATCAGCATCTGACCCTTGAACCGCCTGCGGACCCTGTTGTCAATACCCCTGGGTTTACGCCAGTTTTTCTGAAGGGAGAGAATTAAACATAGTCAGGCATCATTTGACAACTGGTTTCTATAGGCAGCACCTCAGAAATGGACTCTAGAAACCTAAAATATTGCTTGCATTGTGTATAGCGTAGAGATCCATACCGCGATCTTGACATATCGGTCGGACTGGTGGCGGATGAACTTCTTGGTCCGCTTCTTGACGATCTTAGGTTTTTGGAGTGGTCTCAGGGCTGCCATGGTGACTATGAGAAGAATAGTGGTTAATTAGACCCTAGTTGGAAGAGGTTGGCAAAATACTGGCAAGACTCATTCACAAAATAGTTTAGGGTTGGCATTGGCCCCGTCCAATAACATAAGCTAACGTTACAATGTAAATACGTAAATCGAAAAGAACGTGTCGGCCTAAACTAGGATTTAGTCAAATGCATGGGGGAAAACAAGTATTGATTGCCTGTGTGCGATGAGAATTTAAGACACATCTCCCTGCATCACCGGCAGACACATTCCCTTAATCCTTGGGTTAATTTATATGCGTGTAAAATTATAAATGAGCATGTACAGCTCAGCGCTCGTCAGCTAGCACATGCCCCCCCCCCCCGCTCGTTGCATTACTAGCTATGTTTACAGCTCATTGTATTCAAACACATGCAACCAAGAAGCGTAAGATTTGAAAAACATGTAAAAAAAAAAGGACTTTAATAACCAATTAGGTCTCGCTTTCAAACGACAGACCACGCTTTAGAGCAGGCCTTTAGCTTAAGCGTACAGAGAAATATGCGGTGACGCCGTCTTCTCGTTCCACTTTGAAGTTGTATCGACTGTAGGCTTATAATGAGAACAATTATCACGTAAGTCTTTCTCGTACTCGATTACATTCAATTTGCTAGTGATTTAAGTATGGATGAGGCCAATACAACTAAAGATGGACATAGATTGTGTCAACTCACCGGCCGAGTCAATCCAGAAAGGGACCCTTGCTACAGCGGAAGGAAAGAAAAGGACTTCCGTAGGTGTTACAAGGGCTTGTGGGTAGTGTATTTCTATTCAGAAAAATAACACAGCAAAGTTAAATGCAACCTCTTTAATTAAATGTATCGTATCGCATAACATACAAGCTTTATTGGGTTGTGTGTTGAATACAGTATTTGTGACTGTGCTTCCGTGATTTCCTTTTTATTTCTTTAATTGTATTAATGTTGCAAATACGCGCCTCCCCTTTGCAGTAGTGTTTCCAATGAAGGTTTCGTTTCCTGATGAATTCGAAGTGAACTACCACACATAAAGGTTGCAGTTAATAACTGTAATATATTATATAGCCTAACATATGCGTAAAGTAACCGATTGGAAAAAATAAGCCTTCAATGTTAAACGCGACGGATGTGTAGGGCTGGCCAACATCTGGAATCTAGAAATAATTAACTTGATGTCACGAGTCCTAGCTGTTATTACACCAGTATACTGCATTTGGTTTTCATTGAAGTTGTTATAAAAACCTAAGACACAACATGGCGTATCAAGCAATAGGGTAAGTCTGAAGTCCTTATTGAGGCACTTAAGTCCCACGAAATAGTTTGAAGCCTACATTAAAATATCTATTTTTTTTTATATTCGTTTGTAGACAAACACCTTCTGGATACCTCAACCCTGGATACTCAATATCATCCGAAGTCGGACCAGGTAAAACAATCTTTCAAATCGGTTTACAAAGCTGTATTCTGTCACCTTTTATTCTTACGTTTTCTTCCCTACTCCCTTTATACCCATGGATTATTGGTCTCGTTAAAAATATTGTTTAAAATGATTGGATCTTGCAATACCAATTTAAAACGTAGATGCCTATAGTGTAAGTTAGGCCAACACCCACACACTTAACTACGTGAGCGCAACTTTTACCGTGTTCCATAATGCGTCATTTTCGTTTAGCAGGTTTACCCAACCACTTGTGGGTTGTGAGTGGTTTAGATTATTCCTCAGTTGACTGATTGTGATAGAATTGTAGCTATTTTCGAACTGCTGCCGTAATTTATTCCAAACGCCGCTGTTTCATATTTACTCGGGTCATAGTTCACATTCCAGATTATGCCTACTCTTACATTGCTTACTGTATAGTTGATTGTACAACCTTTTGGAATTAATGCTCGATTGGAAAGTCAAGGTAAGTTCTCGCTGTCTTTACAGTTGTTTACAGAGCTACTCGGTTGTTATCTGTTGGTTTATAACACTGTGGGCATAGCGATATGGACAGCAAATAAACACCAAAGGCGCTTTCAATGAGTTGGCTTGTTAGTTTTATGCTGTGTAAGATTTGTGTGCTTTTTTCAATAATAAATGGGCGCACCCTGGTTTTTCCTGTTTCTTTCAGGGATGTCCGCCCCGCCCCTATCCGAAGGCCCGAGCGCGCCCACATTCAATATCGACTTCGACAACGTGCCTGGCTATGAAGGGACAGTGGCTGGAGGCGGAGGTAAAATGAGAAAGCCACAGTGGCGCTGGCTGTCACATTTTCTCGATAATCTCGTAGCATAAGTGTGTTCTTGACTATCTTTTTCTGTTCTGCTTTAGGTGGATTCCTTCCTCCTCCAATGCCCTCCTTCCCTAATCCCCCCCCACCACAGCCTGAACCCTCACAAGCACAATGGAAGTACGGTTACAAATACAATAAATAATAACTACATCACAACATTGGAAATTTAGAATGACATAAAGAGCTATGTTCATCGAAAGGGATTTGATCCAATTAATAATTTATTGTCTGCAGAGTATATTTCATAGTGATTTCTTGCTATCGACAGCATCCCGTCTATAAGTGAAGACACAGCCCGTGAGGCATTGGCCCTGTACGCCTCTAGTAAGTGCTGCTACAGCTCAGCCCCTGCAAAGGATGGTGTGATAACCAATATGGAAGCCTTCAACACATACAGGGTATGAATCAGGGCCAAGTCTGCTTATTGTATTCATATTGCTTTTAATTGTCAAATGAAGAGCATAACTTTAAGCCTGTTAATCTAAATACAGTTACTTCCTGCTGCCGTTTTTCCTTTTGTTTTTTGAAGTATCGCCTGGAAACCTTTACTGAGTCAAGATCCACAGAGTGGAGTCAGAAGCCCTACCATGGTGTGTACACTTGCCACTTGAGCTATTGCAGTCGTTATATGTGGCAAACTCTATACGATATATTTTATTTTTAATTGCACAATGGCTGTGACGTTTTTTGTTCAGGCGAACCTGTGGATGCCTTTACTCAACCCATCCCAGGACCCTGGGATATCATTTCTCAAGCCCCCACTCTCTTCAAGGATAGTAAACAGGTTATCAAGGTTCCCTACACCTCATCAATGAAGGTATGTTCTTATTTAGATGCTATAGGTGACACTCATATTTAGAGGGGGAAATAATAATTGATCCCTTATTCCTAATAAGAAACATTCATTTACAGAACTGCCATTACTGTATGGGTATGGGGAGAGTGGCTTGCAAACAATGCGCTGGAGCTGGCAATGTAAGTCAAAAGACATGCACACACTCTGAGGTTGTTTTAGGAAATGAGGAAATACTGAAACAAGCCTTTCCTGTCCCTTTATTTTCCTTCCTCTTTCTTCTCCTTTTCAGAAAGTCTGCTGGGTGTGCCATGGCTCTGGGAATAACCATGGAGATGAGCGTATTTGCCACCACTGCAATGGCAGAGGGAGAGAAAAGTGAATATGCAAATATGAATTATTTTATAAATTTGCAATAGCTGCATGGCATGTATCTTACATTTGAGCACATAGCAAGGCTTTCCAGAAGAGTTGGACAGTGAAAGTCGGACGCTATTTTATTGTGTTCCAGTTGCACCCCATGTCATGGCCAGGGATCGACAGAATGCTCAACGTGTCATGGACGACGCCAGCTGTTGGTCAACATCAACCTGACTGTGAAATGGTGCTTTATTGCTTTATAGCTTGTAATTCGTATGTCTGTTTTATTCAGTTAGTGTTCTGTTCTGTTAATATGGGTTTAAGGTTACTCATACCAATTTGAAATGTTCTACTCAGGACCAACAATTCCAGTGACTATATTGTGGAACAGTCAAGTGGTCTACTGTTGGAAAACCTGAACCAAGTAACTGGCAAGGAGCTTTTCAAAGATGCTCAGTACCTGGTAAGATAAATCGGATAGGTTTTGTTCATACAAGAGGATAATTTCTGTTCCATAGGAAAATGTATTGTAAATAAATAATTAGGTACAGTATAGCTAATATAGATGCATAGATATTATGGTATACTACCTAAATACTCTGAAGACATTTATTGTGAAATATATTTCCCTTTGTAACTAATCAGTAATGTACATTTTGAAAGGAAAAGTAAGGGCTACTTCTTCAGTAGGAAATCAATTTGATGTTGTGTGTAAACAATGGCAACATTAACTGAAATATGATTTTAGGTGTACCCTGTAATGGGGTTCCCTGACCTGAATGTGGTGAGTGCAGCAGAGCGCCTGATTCGGGAACACCAGACCACATACTCTGCAACATCTCGCATTCTACAGCAGGTGAACGACCCCCCCCCAACTTCCATTCATTTAGTCTCAAAATGACTTCTGTCTGTGTGTTTCTAATATGTATTTTTTGTATTTAATAGTTGTTGATGCTTAATTACTGCAGTGGAAACATGTATTTTATATATATGCCGCTAAATGTCTTAATTTTCTTTGTTTTCAGCGTCAAACTATTGAGTTGATCCCCATAACCAAGGTGACCTACAAATGGAAGGGGAAATCACACATTTACTTTGTTTACGGGAATGAGTTTAAAGTTAATGCTGACAATTACCCAGCTACTTGTTGCTGTACAATAATGTAACTTTACTGATATGTGTAAATGCTTTTGAACGTTTCAGACCACATAACTTACTATGCAGCGCATGGTACTAACTATGCAGGCTTTACTAACCACCACTGAAAACACAACTACTATATTTAAAATCATACACTCATCTCATATTATTTCAATCTGTTTCTAAAGGTAATTTTCGACAAGATTTTTTTGGCGATATATCTATGATTTTTATGTATCGATATGTTATAATAATACGTCTGTATGCGGTATGTTGAAGTGTATAATAAAATAGTTCAATACAAGTATTGCGCAATGTTTTTTTTTTTTGTCAACTGCCGCGTCATCAAAAGTAGACGGTCGCCAGTCAAATGACGTATGGAACGTGTTTGCAAAAAGGTGTATTGCTAAAGGATCATTGGTTTTCGCCATAATGAAAACACATTGTGCACAGGAAGCTACCATACACAAAATCAAGGTTTGGCTGTGAGACCTTCGTTAACAGTGAGATAACCACCCGGACGTGGCCGAGGGTTGTTTCATATTATTGAATAGAAGGGTTTGGTGATCGTGGGAAAGCTGAGTGGAGCAAGGTAAAGTTAGCTCATTTGCTATGTTTAGCTAGCTCTAACTGATTGTTGATGTAAATTAATATATATGTGCTGATCCAAGGGAGACGAAACTGTCACCATCATAACTCAGAATTTGTTGGTAGCGTATCATTTACGTTTCAACCAAAACGTCCCAGCGAAGTGCCAACATAGGGTCGCTATGAAGTTCCATTAGCTTTAGGAGTTTCACCTAACATTACTGCACAAAGCCTGCTACGAGCGACAACCAAACATATCGTTTTTCTGTCTAAATGTCTATCCGACAAATGCTGATGATATATTTCGACTGCCGACTTGTTGTTCACAAACAAGCTGCCAGTTTGACAGTTACAGCCCCTGGAGAGCTGCAGCAGCTGCTTCATGAGACTGAAGAGCCCGTCGTTTGAGGAAGTCATAGTCTTAAGATGCGCTCAACATTTGTTGTGTTTTTTTAAGTGCGTATGGTTATTAAGTGTGGTACATTAGTTAAACAGAGTTGTGTGAGTGGAAAGGTGTTTAACTGTTGGAGGAGTCCAATTATTTATTCAATCAATGTGTTAGGAAACGCTATGGCGTCTGCATCTGCCAGCGTGGATTCCAAGGCAGAGCTGACTGCTCTTTTGGAAAAGTGGGAGACCGAGCAGCAGTTCAGCACAGAGGAGCTGGTTGATATCCTCACAAAGTGAGTCGTTTGCACACAATATCACATTTCTATGCAGCTCTAGGCTTGTGAACTATTTGTGTACAAATGTTTTTGTGATACAATTGCAGAATCTCAGAGTTGGTAGAAAGAGAAACCGAGGAATACCACAAAGCAGATCCAGATCCCTTTGATGACCGACATCCTGGTACATTGAAATCTACGTGACACTAGATGGGCAATTAAACATTTTAGAAAGAAATGGTTTGAAGTGCTTTTGATTCATGTTTTTATCCTGTGGCCTTTTAGGGAGAGCTGATCCAGAATGTGTATTAGGACATCTACTTAAAATCCTGTTCAAGAATGATGATTTCATGAATGCTGTAAGACAAAGTTTAAACAATGTATAATCAGCCCTATTATGCTCTCATTATACTCCTCTAATATTTAAAATGTATTTTTTCTTCCCAGCTGGTCAATAGCTATGTGATGATTAGCAGAGAGCTTTCCCTTAACACAGCGGCCTGTCGTCTGCTGCAGAACATCATGCCTGGCCTGGAGACAGCTGTGGTTTTTCAAGAAAAGGTGTGGTATTCACCAAATCACTAAATATTCTTTGCCCATGACACATTCTATTGTGGTCCTTCACAAGACTGAGTTTGGGTTCTACCTTGGCTAGCATAAAGTGTTTCTAGTAGTTTGGGCTGTTCCGTTCTACATTTTCCTGCTTGTTTTGTTCTACAGGAGGGGATAGTTGAAAAGCTGTTCAATTGGGCACAGGAAGCTGAGCAGCCTCTTAGGATCTATGCCACTGGCCTTCTGGCTGGTGCCATGGAGAACCAGGACATCGCTGCCAACTATAGAGAGGAGAACTCTGTCCTGGTGAGACAGGGATTCTTTACTAGCGTTGGAATATAATTGTGTATAGTGTTGGTAACTATAGCCATTAGCCGTGCCCTTGTTTCTGCCCAGGTACCACTGATGCTGCAGCGGCTGCGGGAGCTCCAAGAGAAGGAAGCAGAGAGCAAGCAGGAGTTCAAGCGGCCCAGTCCCAGGAAGAGCCTGAGCCAGCCGCTGCTCCCTCTGGATGAGGAAGCCGTCGACGGGAGATTTGAGGACATGCCCTTCAGGTCAGGCAGAAACAGGGTGTCCCAGCGGCAGGAGGAGAAGGAGGAAGACCACGCAGCGGAAAAATCGTTATCTGCCGCCGTCGAGGTGGAAAAGGACGTGTCCTTCTATCTCAGCTCCCCTCACAGGACCAGCAGCCGCACCAACTCTATGGTGAAGACCATGATGAAGCCCATCTCTGCACCCGTCTCCGTGACGCACCAGGACATGCTGGATGGCAGCGGATACCTGAAGAGGAAGGCAGAGATGGAGGGCGGCAAGAAGGCCAAGCAGAAGCTCCATTACTCGCTGCCCGACCCGGAGAGGAACTTCAATGAGCTCTCCAATAGCAGCTGGTCTGAGATGAGCCCCTGGGTGATCGGCAACAACTACCATCTGTACCCACTTACCCCCGAGATAGAGCAGAGACTCATCCTACAATACCTCACACCCCTCGGCGAATACCAAGAGGTGAGGCCTGTTTTACCATGCGCTGTTAACCTAGGAGTGTGTGTGACTTCTGTTGGGCTTCGCAGTGTCATTTTTGGGTAATTTCAGTAGATTTTGGTAGGGCAATTTTATATGAATTGCACTCTGTTAACCCACCATTAGATGGCACTCTTCCTCCACTGATGTCAACAATGTAGGCAGGACTGCTACACCTTTTATACTCGCCTATTATAGTGTGCTTGTTGTTATTACAGACTGCTTGTTTCGTGGTAGCTCAGGAGATAGTAAGGTGCGGAAAGCCGTTCACAGACAAATAACAGAGCATCTATTCTCGGTGTTCAAAAACAAACAAAAAGCAAACATCCACAATTAACAAATTGATGACATTAATTTGGCTCCAGCATACTCAATTGCCTGTGATGTGTCAAACGATGTAAAGGATATTGAGCAGATAGAGTTGTCATACAGATATGTGAACTTTGATGGCTGTAGCTGCTGGATGTGGTTATGGCGGTTGATGTAAGATGATACGTTTTCACCAGCGATTTACAGAGAGGCACGCTCTCTCACTTCCCCTCCCTGAGAGAGTCCAAAGAAACACACAATCACATAAATGATGAGTGTACCGCATGCAATCGTCAAAATGCAAACTGCATTTGGGGATAGATTGTGTGATTTAAAAGAAAAAGAGGGAAAAAACTAATTTTTTTTGAAAAACACACAGAATTTGCAGGGCTCAAGGATTACATTTTCTACAGGTGGCATTGCTGCCACTTCCTTTTTTAATTTGGAGGCATCCTAAAAAACTGTTGTCACACCCCTTAATTAGACCTGAAAATGTCCCTTGTCACTTACCATCCATCTGCGTTCATCATTTGAACAGATTTGGTCACTTTAAATACGTTTTCAAATTACTATATTGCATTGGGGGTCTTTATCTATTTTTACTGCCAGCGCCTCGACATCTTTCCTCACGAACCAACTCTTCACGCTCTTCCTCATATATCAAATACTAACTAATAATTACAGTCTGCTAATGAGGTAATATAGCCTACTCCAATTGCGTTTTTTTTTTTATTTATTTCCATCTGTCTTCCAGAATAGTGCATACTATCCATAATATCGTTTCTTCACATGTTCTCGAATAGCGCTGTAGCTGCGGTGCAATTTCATTGAAACTTTGCACAATGTTTATGACACATGTATTATTTTTATGAGGTAAGCAGTGCGTCTTCATTGAAACTTAAGTGGGTCGTGTTTCAAATGAGCACTCACACCAGCGTTGCAATACAGCCGCGCTATAACTTCCAGCACTGAACAAAACCATAGCCGTTGGCTAGCTATATGTTTGATTTATTTCAACAACAATTTCTTTGTTTATCAATTTTACACAAATAAGGGAAGGACTCAAAGAAGTTTGCATAGTTCTGTGTTTTATTTCAGAGTAAGCAGTATTTTCTTCTCTTCATAAAAGTATGGTGTTGTCCTTTGTTATAACTGTTAAAAGGACTCTTTTGATGGTGAAGGTTGCAGACTCCTGGACTAGTGGATAATGTGCACGATTGCAGGTTAAAGCTGATATGTTTACGTTTGGTTTTCCTTCCCCCACAGCTGCTGGCTGTGTTCATGCAGATGGGCGCCCGTGAGCTCCTGATGCACTACATGGACCTGAAGCAAACCAACGACGTGCAGCTCACCTTCGAGGCACTCAAGGTGCGTGAACTCATGGAGCGGACCAACGCTTCTGATTGGCTCAGAGTCACCCCAGTGGGGCTCGGCGTGTCAAGCTTGTCTTCATTCTGTGTTGATGTTGTTATTTGTTGTTGCAGTACCTGGCGTCCCTTCTGCTGCACAAGAAGTTTGCAGCAGAGTTTGTTGCGCATGGGGGGGTGCAGAAGCTTCTAGAAATCCCTCGGCCGTCCATGGCGGCGACGGGAGTGTCTCTGTGTCTTTACTACTTGGCCTATAACCAGGACGCCATGGAAAGGGTACAACAAGTCACATCGCCTCGATACAATTCTTCTATTGAGTCCGCTGTGTCTTAGTTCCTGCTCATGTCGTTTGGCGTGCTCTCCTCCAAGGTGTGCATGCTGCCGCCCTCCATCCTGTCGGACGTGGTGGGCTACACCTTGTGGCTGCTGGAGTGTTCCCACGCGTCGGGCTGCTGCCACGCCACCATGTTCTTCTCAATCTCCTTCTCCTTCCGGGCCGTCCTGGAGCTCTTCGACCGGCAGGACGGCCTCCGGCGCCTGGTCAACCTGGTAGGTCGCCTGTGTTGGTTCTAGACCGTGGTTTTCCCGGTCAGGACCTCTTGGAACATAGGTTTCCTGCAGTCGTACAACAGGGAGAGGTTGATCAATAGTGACTGATTTCACATTGCTCACCGCAAGTTTTATTTTTGTTACACGTCATAACGTGCGTCACAGGGATCAGCGAGGGTAGGAATTGGAGAAGGACAAAGAAAATCATTGTCTAATAAATGTTATCCAGATTACTCGGTTATAGCTTCCTGCCCATCCCCTCTCAAGAATGGTGGCTCAATAACAAGGATGACGTCAAAGAATGTGAGTTAAAGGAAACAGAGTACTTTTTTAATGCTTTTTTTATGTTTTAAGATAAGTACACTGGAAATCCTGAACCACGAAGACCAGGGGGAGCTGCTGAGTGACGATGAGATCTTCTCTAGCCGGCAGACGGCCAAGCACACCTGCATGGCCCTGCGCAGGTACTTCGAGGCCCACCTGGCCATCAAGGTGGAGCACGTCAAGCAGTCCCTGCAGCGCACAGAAGGGGGCGCCCCTGTCCACTCCCAGCCTTACTACAAGGTAAATAGAGGGGGAAGTGTGTGTGTGTCAGTGTTTGTGTAATATGCACATTATTTCATGTAGATGCTTACTTTAAGGCTATATGGATCCAGCTTAAGGGCCTCATCTCAAAACTCATGCTAGGTTTTTTAAGAAAACTTCTGTTTTCGAGGCTGGGTGTGGCAGGGAGAGGTAGGGGGAGGACTATATTCTTCAAATTTGATGCCGGGGTTAGCCTGATCTGGCTAATTTAGCACATTGTACTTTTGAGCCTTCCTTACCTGTGAATGCTGCCTTATCCCGTTATCATTTGGTGACATTCATATAATGCTTCAATATTCACCATCCATACAGTCTCAGACTTTAGACTAACATCTATTGTGATGAACCAATGTGATTTGGCTGACCATCGATTGGAAGGGACTTAAAAACATTTCAGTTTCAAAAAATAAAACAACCAAATGACTACTAGGCAAAAACCGATCTGAATCCAGACTACCCTCCGGCTTTAGATGAGATAACGGGACCTGTTGGCTTAAGCGATGATGCCAAGGCGGTGTACACCGATTGCAAGATTCTACAATACGCATATCTACAGCACTATGACCGTAGTGATGTCGCAGATGATCGGATGTCTCATTTCAAATACAAACTAACCATTTCCCATAGCCATTACAAAGCAAGCTAAGTTGTCCTGACCAGACACCAACCGTCCTGCCACAGTACCTGTAGGGGTCCTTACACAAAGTGTCTGTAAAGGTTTTAAGTCATGTCTATGAGGTAGACTGGCCTTCTCGAGCCGCCATCATGCCATTCTGAAATGAGCCCCTCTCCCAGTCTGGTAGAATATCTCCGTAATAGTACCGGTAACCCTGGGCAGCTCCACCCATTGCGCCTGCTGGTTTCCAGCGCGGGCGCCGGGCATTCTCCCGCCATAAGTTTGACATGAGCAGTGTCAGACTTCTGGCTCCGAGATGACCCCCTCCAGATACATCACTGCATTATAATAGAACATGGGACCCGATGTTTCCCCTCTCCTCCAAGGCGGTGAGCTACACCCACGAGCAGGTGGTGGAGATGATGGAGTTCCTCATCGAGTATGGCCCGCTGCGGCTCTACTGGGAGCCCGCCGAGGTCTTCCACAGGCTCTCCTGCGTGCAGCTCCTCCTGCAGCTCATATCCATCGCCTGTAACTGGAAGACCTACTACGGCAGGTACAGGCCCTGCCAAACAGCCTCCAGCTGCACCACAGAAACGCACTGTAGTCTCCTCTGTTTTCCTCTTCATTTTCTGGATGTTGTATCCAAAGTATCTAACATTACACGGTGTGCAGGGTGATGTAGTGGTGAGGGTGTTTCGTAAGGGACTGGGTTTGAACCCCAATGTCTGTGTAACTCTGTGTGTACCAGACAGGCTCTGGGATTCCCTTTGGGGAATTTTATTTTAAGGTTCATGCAGGAGCGCTACAGTAGCTCTTAATCACATTAGGTATTACACCCAAACCCAAAATAACAACAGCAGACGAATCAGATCATGTATCAAAAGTTTTCAATGTATACCCATCTAAACCAGAAGGTATCAGGAAAATGATCAATAAAATATGGATGGGAATTTGTAATTTATACGTTTGTTTTATGTACTATCAAGGTAAGTCATGATATTCTATTAAGCAGAATAAAATTAAATAAAAAAGAATAAACTGTTAGAATTTGATTGAAGGCAATAAATCATATATTTTTAAGGTGTGGTGTATAATATGAAATATAAGTGCAGCTCTTAAAATATCACTTATAGATTGTACGGAATATAATTTGAAATATCAATGCATGTTTTAAAGTACCACTAGTTGAACATGTGGCGTGTAATATGAAATATCAATGCAAATTATCAAATTCTACCTGAACTGTTGTACAATGCTGTACAACATGTAATTCAGTTCACTTCAGATAATATAATTTAACCTAACTTGTAGCATATGTGCTGTACAACATGTAATTCTGTTCAATTCCGATCATCTAACCCTATGTTGGATCCATCAACCCCAAAAGAAAAATATAAATGTCCTATGAGATCTCAAATAAAAAAAGTTCTGGGTGTTTCAATACAAAAATTCCGATCACAGATTAGAAAAAGACATTTCCTGCCATGCTCCAGTGGGAAGATCAGTCCGTGGAAAGATTGGGCTACACTCAAGGGAAACCTGTCAGTCAATGCAACCCATGCATGCTTACAGTAGACGGACAGCCCTCAGAATCCACGTCGATGCATGGCAAAAACCAGCCAGGATAAGTTAAAAATAAATCCATACAGTTCTTCTTGGAAATCTTCCAGATGTCAATCACTACTTATTGTTTACTCTTTAAATTCTGTGATTCTAAGTGTCAGTTCTACTCATAAGGGTCTAAGGGATAGTCTAGCAATACCCAACTAACATTACCAGTTATTATTATAAATTATTTTTAATGTTTATTGGATGTGGACAAAGCAATTACATTGGACAAACTAGATGCATTGTTTGAATGTTTTGGCACATGTGCTAAATCGCAACCCTTGTCAACAGGCCGTTTTTAGAAAAGATAGAACCATTAAAAAAGACAGAAGGGAAAGAGGAAAACCAAACAAAAAATAGAAAAAAATGCATCTAAAAAAGTCACTGTCACGTGTCTGCCTAATGCTGGAAGAATACTACAATCAAATACTACTAATGCATATGTTCTTAGCATGGGTGGTGCAAGTTGGAATCCAACACCTAACCCTGTCAATGTTAATAATTCAGGCTCTACCATTTGATTTTTATGTATTTCCTTCCATAGGAGTGACACAGTCCGGTACGCCCTTGACATTCTCAGCATGCTGACTGTCGTCCCCAAGATCCAGCTGTTATTGGCTGACGCCGTCGCTGTTCTCGCTGAGGGGGGGGCCAGTGTGTCTACTGTCGGTATGTGTTAAGAAGCACGCAATACTCTCACTGCTCTCCATTTCCTGCTTGATAAGTGAGATCATGGTTGTCGACGTGTAATGTGCAGTATATTGCAGTGACTTAATAAATTGCATCTTCCTTAGGAATGCTTTTTTCGGCACTCTACATTCTAAATGCCTTCTGATTACAGTTCAGTTCATAGGTTATACTTGTTACTGGCAGATACATAATCAACTATGCAAAATATCTTTCACTTTCAACCATTTTCTTATAAATAATACTGGAGATCTTCCCTGGAAAATGTAACTGCATCTATATTCTTTAACCAGATTGTATCCATACGCGTTACCATTTAGCGTACCACCTGTACTGACTTTTGACCCTCTGACCTCAGGGATGAGCATCGTCCTGATGGTGGCCGAGGGCGAGGTGTTTGTCAACGACGCCGAGATCCAGAAGTCTGCCCTGCAGGTGGTCATCAACTGTGTCTGCGCTCCGGACAAGCGCATCTCCAGCATCGGCAAGTTCATCGCCGGCAGCGCACGGCGGCGCCTCCCGCAGCAGACCAAGTCCAGCGAGAGCGTCCTCACCAAGATGTGGAACGTGGTGCAGTCCAACAACGGCATCAAGGTGCTGGCACCCTCTATGGACACACGGCACCCCTCAGTACAG
Source organism: Gadus chalcogrammus (assembly GCF_026213295.1). Taxonomy (NCBI): domain Eukaryota; kingdom Metazoa; phylum Chordata; class Actinopteri; order Gadiformes; family Gadidae; genus Gadus; species Gadus chalcogrammus. The sequence goes on from NC_079412.1 coordinate 11,751,648, forward strand.
CAGGCCGTGTCTTTGTGGTCGGGGCTAACCTCTCCTGCTTCCCTTTCTGTCGTCTTTGGATCGTAGGTACTCCTGTCCTTGCTCATGGTGAAGATGCCCATCACGGACGCGGACCAGATCAGAGCCCTGGCCTGTAAGGCCCTGGTGGGCCTGTCGCGCTCCACCTCGGTGCGGCAGATCATCAGCAAGCTGCCCCTGTTCAGCAGCGGACACATCCAGCAGCTCATGAAGGAGCCCGTGCTGCAGGACAAGCGCAACGAGCACGTCAAGTTCTGCAAGTTTGCGGCGGAGCTGATCGAGCGGATCTCCGGCAAGCCCCTCCTGATCGGCACCGACGTGTCGCTGGCCTGGCTGCAGAGGGCCAACGTGGTGGCCCAGTCGCGCATCTCCTTCCCCGAGAAGGAGCTGCTGCTGCTCATCCGCAACCACCTGGTGGCCAAGGGCCTGAGCGGCACGGCCAACACCCTGACCAAAGAGGCCGACCTCCCCATGGCCATCCTCTGCCACCTGGCCCACCCGACGTCCGCCATCCCCCCCGTCACCCCCCAGCCCGCCGCCGCCGCCTCGTCCGTCGCCACCCTGCCCCGCGCGCCGCGGCTGGCCAACGGCGTCCCGGCGCGGCACGCCTCCACCACCATGTCGGTGCAGACGCAGACCCGCCCCTCGGCGTCGCAGCTCACGGCCGCCGCCTCGCCCGTCTTCCCCTCCACGTCCGCCCTCGGCCACACCAACGGCTCGCCGCTGCCCGGGCGCATCGCCTTCACCCGGGAGCGCGTGCCCGGCGCGCCCAGCTGCAAGAAGCCCCGGGTGCTGCGGCAGAAGTCGGACCACGGCGCCTTCAGCCAGAGCCCGGCCATGAAGAAGCAGCTGGACCGCCACCTGCCCTCGCCGCCGGCGCTGGACAGCATCATCACCGAGTACCTCAGGGAGCAGCACGCGCGCTGCAAGAACCCCGTGGCCACGTGCCCGCCATTCTCCCTCTTCACGCCGCACCAGTGCCCCGAGCCCAAGCAGCGGCGGCAGGCGCCCACTAACTTTACGTCGCGGCACACGCGGAGGGTCATCTACCCCAAGTACGGCGGCGTGGACGGGGGCTGCTTCGACCGGCACCTGGTGTTCAGCAGGTAGGGCTTATCCGGGGCGGCCGTAAGGGAACGAGGCGGCTAATTGTTGATTGTCGTTGAGTAGTCTTGAGTTTGTTTTTATTTTTCGGTCAGAAAGTCCTTCAGCCTTTTTATATGCAATATGATATCCATAATCGATCTCAATGTGCCATAATAAGTGTGAACAAGAATCGTGTGTTCTCGGTTGTTTGTCTGAATAATGAATGCCAGAGTGTTAGACCATCGCCCGCACCACCAGAGTTAATCTGTTTTGGCCTATCCGGGGGGGGGGGGGGGGGGGGGGGAATTGTATTTACATGCTTGTTGATGTGTATATAAACCGTGCGACCTGCTGATTGTGCAGGTGTCTGCATTATAGGGCTGTCACTTCTAATAATCCCAGAATAATCGACCATTTAAACCATCATTAGCTAGAGCCCTGTTTTGCATCTCTCCACAGGCATCTGGAAAAAGCAGTTGAGTGCTCGTCCCTCGGGACTTAATCAGGCTAAAGACTCCTACTTTCGCACGAGTACGATTCTCAGATAGATAGCTAGTAGTTAGTTAGTTGGTTAGTCAGCACAGCCTTGGTTGGACTATAACTGTGTTGTTGTGTGTTTGTTTATCCTAAGGTTCCGACCCATCTCGGTGTTCCGGCAGGCGGACGAGGACCAGAGCGGCTTCATGTGCTGCGCCTTCTCGGCCCGGGAGCGCTTCCTGATGCTGGGCACGTGCACGGGCCAGCTCAAGCTGTACAACGTGTTCACGGGCCAGGAGGAGGCCAGCTACAACTGTCACAACTCGGTCATCACCAACCTGGAGCCCTCCCGGGTGGGTGTGGAAGGAGAGGCACTGCGTTTTCTGCTCCGTCATTATCACTATTGTGTCTCTAAGGGGTGGGACTCATTCAGTGTCTCACTGTTATTGGATTCTTGGGGTCATTATTTTATCGATGCTGGATTCAGTTCATTGGGGGCAGGATCTTATTCAGTCCGCTGTGCGCCAAGAAAGGCGGTGTGGCAAATTATAGCATGGAAGCAGAGTAAAGTGTATATTAGATCATGTAGGATTTACATTTGAAAAAGTTCAGATGGCTGATAAAGTAAACAAACAAAGGCAAACCTAAGAACAAAAGAAAGATCTCCAGGGTGTCGTACATCCATTCAGAAATCATAGAAGATTCGATTCTCGAGTCTTCTCCTACATCTCTAGTGTCTCTTGTCTAATTCAGCTCCTTGTTTGTTTGTCGTCACAATAGGACGGCTCTCTCTTGTTGACCTCGGCCTCATGGAGCTACCCTCGCTCGGCACTCTGGGGGATGAAGTCTGTGTTCATCATGAAGTAAGTGACGACTAGGACAACTGCTACTACAACAGCATCTATTGTCGGCTGTTTAATTCATGAGGTGCTACAGTTTTCATCTAAACAGGACTTAGTAAATGAATAGGGAGGCAATTGTGGTGGAGTTTTTTTAGTTTATGGCGTGAAGAAAACTTGAAGGTGTTAGCAGACTGTTAACGCTCTGCGTGAGGAGGGGAATGTTTACAGAAGACAATGGCCACATCTCAACTTCCTGTTGTTTTCACAGGAGTAATAATAATCCTAGAGTTGGAATCGACATGGTGGTTAAACTATAGCATCCTTGTGTATAGAAATCATGCATGTTTCAAATGTACTGTGTATGGACAACGGATATTTGTGAAATGCTGTAATTTATTCAAATGTGTAATCCAGATTTTCTTATTGTATTTAGACATTCCTTCTCGAATGACCATTACGTGGAGTTCAGCAAGCTGTCTCAAGACCGAGTCATCGGCACTAAGGAGCATGTGGCACATGTACGTTTTCCGCACTACGTCCCAACCATGGCAAAGTTGAATGTGTTTGAGTGTGGTTTGAATCCTGATGTTCGCTTGTCAGGTCAACCATGGCAAACATATTCATACTGTAATGAGAAACCTCAGTCAACACTAGTTGGAAGGACAGAATACTGCTGAGGGTGTTCAACTCCAAGCCGAAAGGTTCTTCCCCATGTCATCATTCTTGCCTCTTTTAGCAAGGTGCCTAACCTGCTGCCTTGCTCCTCAGTGACCAAGCGTCTGAATTCACTGTACGTTTTCTTCTGAATAATGTACTCACTGTATGTCGCTTTTGATAAAAGCGCCTGCTAAATGCCCTTATGGTAAATGTAAGTCCCATTGAATGAAAGAGAAATCCAGAGTTCTCGCGAGAGCACGATTTTGAATTTCCTCAGCGAATCACTATGGGAACAAGCAATACACTCACTCCCCGATTCCCCTGGCCCAGAATATTAACCAATCACATCGCTGTATTTGATATAGGCGGGCCAAAAGCGTTGCTGTTTTACCAGCCGGATACGGCAAGAGTCTTATTTATTGGTTAGCTCCGCTTGTCTGGATACGTCAACCCTTGTATTCTTCTAATTGGTCGTAGTGTTATCCAATTGCGTGCAGTGACATTTGCCAGACCTTACAGCTTTCTAGATGTGGGTCTGGATTTCCAGGCTACGAAAGAGTCTTGCTAAATAACCCACGTTATTCTAAACCCCCTCCTCCGGGGGGGCAGCTCTACGACATCCAGACGGGCCAGAACATCCTGACGCTCAACAACCCCGACCTGGCCAACAACTACAAGAGGAACTGCGCCACCTTCAACCCCACCGACGACCTGGTGCTCAACGACGGCGTGCTCTGGGACGTCCGCTCGGCCCAGGCCATCCACAAGTTCGACAAGTTCAACATGAACATCAGCGGCGTCTTCCACCCCAACTGCCTGGAGGTGGTCATCAACACGGAGATCGTATCCTTGGTGACCGTCTGACCGCAGTCGGGTGTACAGGACGTACGGTTGTCTGCCTCTCGATCACCGGGGACAGTTGTTGTGGCTTTGCTAAACACGGGTGATTGCGTTGTACGGTAGCCATGGTAACTAATGTCATCCATCTCAATCAGGGGAAAAAGTAGAAAGAGTGAGAATGCCTTTTCTAGCGTTACAACCAGAACGCACGAATGGTACATCTTTAGAGAGATGTCAAATGCATATATATATTTATATATATCATCCTAAATGTTGAATCAATGCACGCTGAATCATCCAAAATATTCTCTAGCTTCCCCTGCTGGCTAATAATAGAACAAACTAAGCAGAGAAGGCATCATTCACATCCAATCAGCGACAAGTTTATTGTGGTGATATAATTTCTATGAATCACATTTAGTTTGAGTGAGTTGATATTATTTTAGGTTTTCGCCTCTTCATTTTTATTTGAATAATCACTGTTTATGGCGTTTTTCACTAGAGGATCGAAAAATAAGGGATGAGATTTAAGTTTACTGAATTCATTTCCCTCATTCATATCTAAATAAACCAAGTGCCATATTATTAGAAAATCGACGATACCAAATCCAAATGAAATTTATAAAAAAAAAGAGAAATCCTCCTTATGGCTTAATGAATCAATTTCATTTGCAATTGCATAATGCGAAAGGGGGGAAATACGGTTGTTCCTTAATGAAGGATTCAGTGGGACCTCCGGACCTTCCACCTGCTCCACACAGTCCCAGCGCTAGACCAGTGCCGGATAGTGTTCAACAACAACGGCACTGTCATCTATGGAGGTAACCTCGCATGAGGACAGGAGGGATTCAATCCTGCAAACCCTTCACTTGGCACCCAATTGTTTTTAGTTGGAAAGCAGTTGGATAGAGCTTAAGATTGTGTGTGTGTGTGTGTATGTGCGAGTCCGTGTGTGAGTGATATACATGCAAAACTGACGACTGTTTAGGTGTGGGTACCACAGTCTAGGTGAAACCATGGTGACAGAAGGCTCAGTGCTGGCTTGGCAGCAGAGGGAGCCAGATGGTTCACCAAACCAGGATGGAGACGGTGTGTGTGTTTGGGTGTGTGCATGTATGTATGTGTGTGTGTGTGTGTGTGTGTGTGTGTGTGTGTGTGGTGCTTATAGTGGCCCTGACCAGTCCTAGAACCGGCGCCTTGGGGTGGCCACTGCTGCCACAGACCACCTAGCGGCTAACGACTGACTGCCCTGGCTAGCATCACCTTCACACAACCTGTGGTCCTTGGAGTCACCGTTGGGTGCTGTGTGTCTGTGCCTTCTCAGCCATGTTGCAGGCGGATGACGAGGACGATATAATGGAGATGCAGGTGAAAACGCCGTTCGGCTCCTCGTTCAGGACCTTCAATGCCACCGACTACAAACCGATCGGTAAGAAGCGCCTGGGCCACAGAGGAGAGACAACACTCCGTAGCAGTATTTGTTCATTTTGGGAACATGACTCCATTATGACCAATAACTCCTATTTTGTAACATCTTTCACAGCCACAATTGATGTGAAGAGGAATATATTTGACCTTTGCACGGACACAAAGGACTGCTACTTGGCCGTGATTGAGGTGAGAACAGTATTTATATCAGCACTGATGCATATTTATTTATACATCACTGCTGTGATCACAACAATCTCTCTGCGCTCGGTTCCACAGAACCAAGACTCTGTCAACACGGACACGGTGTGTAGGCTGTACGAGGTCGGGCGGCAGAGGCTGGCGGAGGAAGAGGAGGAGGACGAGGAAGATCAGGTACACTCTCCTCCCTCCCTCTAGACCATTTATTTGTGTTTGGTCGTATGTCGGTGCCTTCAGCCTGTCCAGCGATGGATCCCGTCGGAGCCGGCAGATCCCACTCCCATCAAACCGCGTGACGTTTCTATTGGCTCCCGAAGGAGGCCCTGCACCCGATTGGTACCCAGGTCCAGACGTGTTTGTTTTACAGACCCCTCCCCTCACTGTTTCCTCCTTTTTTGCATTTTCCGGGCAAGGAGGAAGACGACGACGACGACGACGACGACTCGGACGACGACGGCGACACGGACCCCCTGGTGGCTGAGCTGGAGAACGACGAGGAGGAGGACGGGGAGGAGGACGCCAACGACGAGTTCTCGCCCTCCGACGACGAGGAGGTGGCTCGACTTGTCGGGGACGGCGACGAGGAGGAAGAGGACGAGGACGAGGACGACTCCGACTTCGATCAGGGAGGGGAGAACGGTGAGTGTGTTATCGGCGCTTGTGTTGTCGACGGTTACTGCGAGTTGAGCAGAGATGTTCTTGTGTCAGTTGTGTAAAAGTTTTGACTGATTTACAGGGGGAAGCACAAAGGGGGGGAGGGGGGGGAGTCTGCCATCACAAGTAGTCCTAATTTGAAGTCTGGTTGTTTTTCCACCCAACAGACTCCGACCTGGAGGATGACATCATGTTGTCCCTGAACGAGTGATGAGGGACCCCCCCCCCCCCCCCCCCACCACTGGGACGGAGGTCCTCGGACAGAACGCCAGGCGGCGTAGGGACAGAATGCCAGCACGTGTGGGACCGAACGCCAGGATGTGTTTGGGGCCCTGATTAAGCAGGAGGGGGGCGGGGTTTATACCAAACGAAGGTTGATGTCAAGTATTAGCTGCCACTGAAACCCTGATAGGTGTCTGCACTTCAAGAACTCTTCAAGACTTCTACAGAGAAGACCAGGGGCCAAGATCAAAGAGAAAAACAAAAAAATATCATCATTCTGGGCAGTAACATGGTTGGGTACATGACACACTTTCAGTTTGGGATGTGAAATAGTCCATTTGCAAATACATTGAGAAAAAAGTTGCACATTTGTATTCAACATCATTTTATGTGGCATCAGCACAGCTCTTTCAGGTGAGCATTCAACGACTCGCATTCGACTAGACCTTGTCTGTTTGAACACAGATGGGTAGGGGTCAGTGACATTGCCTTTTGTGTGCTATCCTGTGAGATTTACCACACGGTGTACTCGTGCGACAATGCGTTAGCAATGTCGTAAGAGTGGACTAGGTACCGTACTAGGTACTCATACCTAGTCCACCTCTAGACTGAACTCCCACACCCATAAGTTTGCCATAAAAAAACGTTCATTAAAATGAACTGCACCTTGGTGCCACCCTGTAGCAATAGCCTCTAGATTTGTTTGTAATTGAAATATAGTAACACACGTGCGGCTCTTTCTAAAACGTGCCATCAGTTTTGACGCGTTGAGCGTTCAAAACAATTCGCTCTATTGTACCTGAATCGTCAGAACCCTGACATGTCAAGGCCTTAACTATTTCTCTCCCAGTGTCAAACCAGAGCCCCCTTCAAAGTAGCCATGTTTGATTTGGAGTCATTGGTCACAATTCTTGAATTACCCAAGGGCCTAGTGCCTTTGAGCATCGGTCCTGTTTAACACACGCATACATAGGTCCCAGTTGGTACATCCCTGGACTGAAGGTTTAGTATGAACATTTTTGGGGTGGGTCTACAGTTTGTTTGGTATGATAGGAAAGCACCTTTTCACATAGTTCTGTTTTAGCTTTGAATGCCTCGGGCCTTGTTTACTGGGTATAATATAATGGAGTGGTATGGATTGTTTGCGTTATCCCTTTGGATAGCTGAACTATACAGGTGTGACAACAAAGGCTTTAATTGCAAACTTTGATTGAATGTTGTTGACATTTTTTTAGATTGTTTCTGTACAGCTTGTATGTATCTAAAGTATTTTTACAATAAATAAAAGGCAAACATTATCCGGTTGTCCATCAGACTGTACTGTCTTATTGTCTTCTCGTCAGTTTCCTTGGCAGCATGTACCATATCTTAATGCCACATTTTACATCAATTGGCATTTAGATTTTCTTTGATTCTCATGATTTTAGTTACAATAACCAAATTTAGATGACTCAAAAACAGCCAGAAATATATTATGTGTGTGATTACATGTTTATGTACATGCACTACCGTGCATGCTCATTTTCACAGACAATGCAACTTTCAACAATAGAGCAGGAAGAATGCTTGGTGATGGTTAGTGCGCGTGTCAAATAGATGATTGACAAGAAGGCATGGCTGTTATTAACTCTGCCTGTTATTAACTGATCAGCACTCACAGAGCAAGACAACCCATCCTTAAAATGCATTTCAAATTGTCACAATCAAATCAGAATAGAGGCAGTATAATCCTTTGGTTATGGATCTCGAAACTATAAAGTCACAGAATAACATACTTATAGTTAGTACCGAAAACATAAACACCTTTTGGTCTGTGTAGAAAACGGAAGGACCAAGTTCCATTTTAAGTACATGGATTACATTTACATTTACAGACCTGTGGCCACCCCAAACACCTAACAATTAGTGGCTCACAAGCACCCAATCATAGGCACATTATAATAATAATACATTCAGCTTATACTACTATATATATACTATACAATACTCAGTCGCTTAACAGAGTGAACACAGAATACAATCACTTAATAATAACTTGTATAAGTAAAAAGATAAAATCAGATAAAAAAAGGTTTGCTAAAAAACTTAAATAGATATGTAAGACTAGGAATAGTTAAAAGAAGGGAGGGGAGAGAATGGATGGTGGTTATGTGTTGAAAGTGATGGTGAATAGATGGGTTTTTAACATTCACACACCCACGGCAGTGTCAACCATGAAAGGCAACAGCCCGGTCCTCTGGAAAGTTAGGGCTAGGTGTCTTGCTCATGGAAAACTTAACAACAACTTAACACTTGGGAGGAGCTAACCAGCAGCCCCCTGGATACCCGACAACCTGCTCTGCATTCTGAGCGACTGCCTCGTCTGTGATGGACAGACAAACATACACACACACGCACACGCACACGCACAGACGCACACACAAACACACACACACACACACACACACACACACACACACACACACACACACACACACACACACACACACACACACACACACACACACACACACACACACACACACACACACACACAAACACTTCATCAAACTCTTGATACTCCATGTTCAGCACATTTTTGTAGTTGTCTAAAGAGTTGCACAAAGGAGAGGTCTTAACACTCCTCACATGGTTTGTCATTCACAGGCTCTTGCTAAAATAATGTGTGTTGAATATTTCCCTCTTTCTGACATCAGAAATAGAAAGAAGCTCAAATAGAAGTTATTCACAAGCTTGGAAGTGTGTCAGTACTGGAATTGGAACAGTACAATTAGGAGAAGGGCTTGCCTATACTTGTGTACAAGTACTTATGTACTTGTGTACAAGTACTTATGTACTTGTGTACTGACAGCCCTTTGTCAGTTGCAGAACATACAGCTCAAACGCCTCTGTATTGCAGCAGTGTAATAATGGTGCTGGAATACAGCATTTTTTTATTATGTAAATATTTCAGAAGAGCATCCTAGGTAAATAAAAAAAAAACGTTACTGCTGTAACATGGCGCAAAATGGAAAATGAAGATGGATTGTAAAGATATTATTATGTTGTTATCATTTTGTTGGCTTTCAGGTGGTTGTTTTCCTTTAGACTTAGCACTTAATATATTCATACATTGTGACAGACACAAACGCACCTTCGATGTGACCCCAGCTGTGGTTTAATATTTCAGTAATCGGTGTTAAATTTATTACACCAAATTTGCATAATTATCATTCATTTTAATTACCTTAAAAATCACACATTTTCCCAGAGGTTGATGCAATTATCCTATGTTCAGCTGTTAATCACATTCCCCTTCTTGTGTCCTGTTGATTAATCGTGAGTCACATCTAAGCCATTTGGTGTGGGTGGAGATTCACTTGACTCCCAAAAGTCACCACATCGGACTAAGCCAAATAGCGTTTCAATCGGCTGATAGTTACCATACGTTAAATTTCAATCTGTTTTAGTCAGAAAAATATTTGTATTTTCCAGTTCTTTAGTGGTCGGGCTGTTGCTCTTTCATAGAGCAAACTGACATCCTTCACATGCTGCTGGTTCAGAATCATGCAGTAAATCTCACTGACACAATAAGTAGCCTACACTGTCACAGAGCATCCACTGGCTGCTCTGCTGCTGCTGCCTCTTCTTCTGGAAAATGACTCAGCCAGGAGTGCCGCCTTGCACACATGGTCTGCTCGGGTAATTCTCCCACATGATGTAATACTATGGGCCAGTTATGTAGCCCCGGCCCTTGGGCAACACACATCCAATCAATAGGCACACTGCCTTTAAGCCGTCGAGGAGCCGTCGCACTGGCACTGGAAATCAAAGCAGTGGATAGAAATGGGTGATGGACGCCAATGTCAGTCAGTCGCGGAGGGAGGGAAACAGAAACGCAGAGCACACATCTGCAAACGCTTGACACTTCAGTGTTGACAATTCCGAGTCATGTGACGTGTAACGTGAAGATGGCGCAGCTCATGCTATATTGCAGTTTGGCTCATATTTTCTTGCACCACTCGGCCAGTTTGGACCGGTGAACCGAATCAAGTGTCCTAATCCCGCGTGTGAGGATCGGAGCCCCCCGTGCGTCCTGATCGCGGCTCGCTCATAGCTTCATAGCTCTTCAGACTCCTGGACTTCATTGCGGTGCGATATATAGGCTCGAGGACCTGAAACCTAAAATTTAATAAATAAATGCCGATAGAAAAAAAAAACCTTCCTACTGATCCAATCGAAATGCGGCTGTAATATTAGCGTTGGGAGAATAGATTACGGTGTGTTTGGTAGGTGGACACGGAGACTGCATCAGATCGGTACGACGGCTCGGAAGAACACATCGGGACCACATAGACCCCCCCCGAGCCCAGAGGCGACGATGGTCGCGTTTTTTCTCCAAACGTTAGGAGAATCCGATTCCGGTCAAGACGTGCATCTCGATGTGTGAGAAGGAGACAACATCATTCGTAGCCTTTAGCCAACGTTTAGCATCATCCTCTCAGGATATCGACATAATGTGACTTGGTGTGCTGAAGGAAAAGAACCAAATATGTGGATACCTACGGAGGAGGAGAAGATCGGTGTTGGTGAGTTAATAAGCTATTATTGATTTTTGCCCAATTGTCAGATTCTTCGATTTCAGGGACTTTTAGACACAACGCTGGTGCCTTGGCATTTTCTAAATAACCACCATAGGGGGTTTGTTGTCATCGACGTTTGGGATCATGTATAGGCATGATTTCATGTTTACTTTGCTTATTATTGGCAATGGAAAACCTATAGCCTACAGTTCTATTGGTTTACATACATGGTCAGTGACTGCATGGGGGAGAGAGAGAGAGAGAGAGAGAGAGAGAGAGAGAGAGAGAGAGAGAGAGAGAGAGAGAGAGAGAGAGAGAGAGAGAGAGAGAGAGAGAAATTGCGTGGGATGATTCAATCCATACAGCCCCTAGCCCCTACTACCATCACGAATGCCTGCCTTTCTTTGTGATACAGCCCCACACGTTAATTATCAAACCATCTATCGTTGTAGTTGGGATCAGTAAACATGCATCAATGTTGGCTTATTGTTAAGTTTTCTTTGAAGATCTTTATCATGGGGAGAAGGATGATTCACGTTTAAACCACAAGGGGGCAGTGACGCCGCCCTTTCCCTCCAACAGGTGTAGGCTGGAGTAAGCAGCGGGGCTGCATGTAGCCTTCATGTAGAAGCATTGAGCTGTAATAACCACGGGCCTTCTGCTGCGACAGACTCAAATGCCTTATTATTATCATTATTTATATCTTTTTTTATTCTGAAGCGATTGTACAACTGTCACCGGTCATCGTTTTGAGCGTTGGGTATTATTACGACACCGACTAGCCTACTACTCCTTCTCAACGCCAACATGATCCGAGTGATGCGATGGACCGAATGAGTCATGTCCAGATGCTCATCACGAGCGTGTTCTATACTTGCAGGGCTGCTCACTCGCTTGCGGTTCTTTTTTTTATGAAGGGCTTGGTATAGGGCTACAAGTTTGAACACACTGAATGATCCACAGAGAGACAAGACACGCATAGCGGATAGCAAAGTAACAGTGGACGTGTGAGTGAGTGAGTGAGTGAGGAGGAGGAGGAGGAGGAGAAGGACGAGGCGGAGGTGGAGGAGGGAGCAACAGATCACCGCTACCTCCGCATCCATTCGGTAAAGAGTGTAATAGCGCTCTCCATGGTGCTGAAATACGACCGGGATCTTAATGGGGGAGACCAGCTAGGGGGGACGGGACGTTGTGCTCGTGTGCCCGTTTTAAACAAGCTATGGTGGAGCTCCATAGGAAAAAGGTGGTGATGCATCATTGTTTTGTCGTTGTACACACACACACACACACACACACACACACACACACACACACACACACACACACACACACACACACACACACACACACACACACACACACACACACACACACACACACACACACACACACACACACACACACACCTAGTCAGGTGTGTGTGTGTGTGTGTTTAGGATTACATAGCCCAAATTGACTGAGTGGATAATTTCTGATGTATTTAACCATTATCTCAACCCCTCATCTTAGCACCACACTCAAGGCTGAACGATAAGGATGGAAACTCCCTTCACGCACTTCAGGGATTCTCTGATATTGGATTATTCTTTGAAGACAGTACACCCAAAGTTGTGGCCACTGTGAACCATTTTGCTCACGGTCGACAAAGCCTGCCTAAATAAAGCATGAGTAGAGCACACATGCACCTCTGTGCATCTGTTTGTGTATGAGAGAGAGTGAGAGAAAGAGAGAGAAAGATAGAGCAAGAGGGAGAGAGAGACAGAGATGCAGAGAGAGAGGGAGGAAGGGAGTCAATTGTCTATTGTCATTACATCAGTGCTGAAAATAGATTAAAGTTGGGGCCATTATCACCCCTTTACATATGCATTCCCACTACAGGTGAATGGCTATGTATATACAGGAAGGCAGCCGTAACACTGACTTGAAATCAGTTCTGGCAAAATATACCCCAAGGTCTAGTAGAAGAAATTCTCCAGGTTGGCGAGAACTTGGAGCAGCGTACCAGTAAATGAGCAAAGGCTTTGGAGTTATAATGAACCACACGATTCACTGGCTCTCACCGTGCCAAGTTGTTGCGTCATCGTGTTTTGAAACTTTGTCCAGTAGTGAACTACAACATGGCTACCTCTTCGTAGGACCTCTTTGAACTACAAGCTCAGTCGCATTGGGTAAGTGTGGATTGCGTGACGGAAGTGCTCAACTCATCCCAACCCCATCGCCAATTGTTCTCATGAATAAGGAATACAATGGAAGATGGACTGCATTCATGTAGTGTTTTTCAAACCTTTGGCCACAAGCGCTTTCATAATTATGGACCCACATATGCAAGATCATATGCAGTCTCAAAGGCAAGGTAACAGCCAGGTCATCTGGAGCAGTAACACTTAGCTAGGAGGATCCCGGGATCGACCCAGCATCCTTTGCCTCTGCCTCCTGCCATCCACTAATAAGTGGTGACAGGAAGCCAGTTACACATCATTTGAATGAAGCCTTTTTAAGTAAAACCAGGGTCAGCACAATAATGCCGCGTTTCCACTGCAGGGTGCGGTACGGTTCGGTTCGCCTCAGTCCGGTAGGGAGGGGGCGGTATAGCCCAGCTCAGTTCCGAGGTCGCTTTTCCACCGCCGACAGTACCCTTTATGGTAGGCCGGATGTCGATCGCCGCGGCAGCTACGTAAACATCGTGACATCATAGCAGCGCGACACAGTGTAGTCTGCTCAATAAAAACAATGGAAAAGTTGAACGCGACACATTAAACCAAGAGCTACAATGGAATACGTCCAGCAACAGTTCCTGGCCTTTATGCTTTTCATATGGCAGTTAATCAACTTCCAAAGGCTACTGTTTGTTTGTTTTTATCCCCACGTCGCCCGGAAGTGACGATTCTGTCGACCAATCAACGGAGGGGGTGTGTAGCTCGAATTTTCCGGCACCCTTTCAGGCGTCTCAGTACCCCAACGGAGGAGTACTGAAGACGAGGGCAAAACGAGTACGGCTCAGTCCGGGTCACGCCCACTTTTGGCGGTGGAAACGCAATCCGTACCGCACCTTTGCGAACCGAACCGTACTGCACCCTGCAGTGGAAACGCACCATAAGGGAGTGAGGTTAGCTACTGTTTTAACTGTTCAGGTTCTCGATCCTCTTCAGCAAAGGATCCTGTCAGATCGAGTGGTCATCTTCCTTTTTGTTTTTATTTGTTTATGTGGGTTGTTGGGATGCAGGTATGAAGATCCATTTTGTGACACTAAAGTAAAGATTATTGCTTTTTCTTCTACCTCTTTTTTTTAAATCTTTTTATTATTCAACAATATTAAGGTGCTATGAAATGGATGGATCTTCAGATTGGTTAGTGTTTATTCTTTACAAAATATGAAGAATTTTTGAGGACAGAGTGATAGAGAGTGAGAGAGGGCTGCAAAGGAAGCCAAGTGAAATAGGTCAACGTTAGACTGAAACTCTGAATGTCAAGCCTCTGACAACAAGCTAAATGCTGCGTGCTGCAGTGTGCCAAAATCATTGTGACAAAGAAAGACCAAGAAAATAATAACACCCTGGCAAGCACCATTTATAACGTGTCTCTGTATGTGTGTGTGTGTGTAGGTGTGTGTGTGTGTGTGTGTATGTATGAATTAGTGTGTGCATGTGTGTGAATGCACATGTGTGTGTGTGTTTGCGTACGTCTACCGCATGCATGGTTTTGTGTGCGTGTGTGTGGATGTGTGTGCGCGTGTGTGTTTTATGTGTCTATGTTCCAGAAACCTCTCCTTACACGGACGTCTAAAGTAAGGAAATATATAAATATGTGGTTGTTCAAATCTGATGTGCTGATTCTCGTGGCATGCTGAGTGCCAGTGTTCATTCTGTCAACGACGATAGGGATAGTTGTTGTACTGTGTTAGCTTTTGGATTCACCAAAGCACCTCAAGCTTAATGCACACTGGCACAGGAAACATTGCATACAAACAGCATACAAGATACAAGGTAACGTTCCGCTAATATGTAATTACTGCCGCTGCCATCTGTTGGATGTCAGCCGCTCTCGTAAACAAACACACCATTCATTTCCTTTTGACTCCTGTCGTTTCCTTTTTTTTCTTTTCTTGTTTCGTTGTTATGTTTTTGCAATTCAAATGACCTGGAGGACATTTAAGAAGTGGGGGCTCCTAAATAGTGCACAACCAACTCCTGAAGCCAAGGGCAAAACAGTGACATGGTGACTTTCTTGTTAAGCCAATCACTCTCTGACGCCTGTAAATGATTCACACAATAATGCTCAACAACACAGCTTCTGTTACCTCACCATTAAAACACTTAAATAATAAACCAGAAATCCTACGTCCCTGTAGCAGTTACAGTTGGAGAAAGCCCCCCGGTTTCTGGACGATCTGTTGCTATAGTTACCATAGCAAAGGAACTAAGCACTTGTTTCCCTCCAACGGGCTCCGAAGCTGAGCCCCTGCACCCTTCCCTTAGCACTCCTCCTCCTCTTCCTCTTACTCCCCCTCACACAGGTCCCCTGGCTAGTTCATTAGCATAATGACTCACATGGTGCACTTCTCCAAGGGCCACCATTTGTATGCTTTTTTTTGTATTTTTATTGTCAATGGAGTCCTGTCATTATCAAACAAAAGTATATTTTCCCAGGCTTGCATGCATTAGGTCTCGCCGGTGTTGTCCGACGCAGGAACAGGCTGCGGCTGGGGTGCCAGAGGCTACACGCTACACTGTGGGGGCAATTCAGTGTGACGAGTTGTGCTTTGGAGATTAAACGTATACTTAGTGGGTTTTTTTCTCTCTCTCTCCGTGGCAGGATCTTGTGTGTGTACACACCAAGCTTCTGATTTCGCAACGCTGCAAAATCTGGCTCATGCGAGATGCACGCTAAGGCGCAGTGTTTAGTCAAACTACTTTATAGTTGTGGGTGGGTTCTTACTTTTTTTTTTTTTTTTACTGTAGACCGTGCAATTAACATGACATTGCACTAAAATTGGGCCTGCTTAGGAATTAATTGCCTATTAAAATGACTACCCACCTCAGGGTGGGAGATTGTTTACAGTTGGTTAAACAGTGCCTCCTGCGTAGACTGTGTTTAGATGCTTGCATCTAACGGCTTATTAAAATCCCCCAGTTTACCGCCTTTCTGTAGCCCCAAAAACACATGGATGTCCAACGTGCATTATCAGGGGTCCCAAGGCAGAAAGCAGACAAAAGCTACACTCTGGTCTCTCTCTCTCTCTCTCTCTCTCTCTCTCTCTCTCTGTCTCTCTATCTCTCTCTCTCTCTCTCTCTCTCTCTCTCTCTCTCTATATATATATATATATATATACAGTATATATATATGAAGAGCACCAGCAAGCGCCGCGATAAAACAAATAAATAAAAGAAAAATGTAACAAAACGTTGATTTTCCTTCTGTTTTTTGTCTTTTCTTGCGCAGTAATCAGCAGCTTCCGCTCCCCAGTATGTCAGGCCCTGGTGCTGGAGGTCGGGGAAACCGTACAGATCCTGGAGAAGTGTGAAGGTAGGGGCGCCGCGGCCGCCACGCTGGTTCTGTTGGAGACGGCTGAGTCGCTGCCGGACAGAATGTACAGCTGTCTGCTCACTCCTACACATGCTCTGGTCGCCTTGACATTCAATGTAAATGACCATCCATTGACTTTACATAGTCATAGGCACACCTCCACATGATAAACGATGCCTTTGTCTAAGGCCACCTGGATACTTGTATTCCAATTCTCTAGCATGCAGCTAGTGCTTTGTTTCTGCAAGTATAGTTTGTGCTATTCTTACCATATATTTGCTATTTCTGACCTTATTTGAGAATCTTTTAAATAATCTGATATCTTCTTAATATTCTTGTGCTATTTATTGTGCTTACCATCACAAAGAAATGTCACTGGTCAGGTCACTGTGAAATACTGTCGATATGACAAATATAACACCCTGACTTTGACTTCAGCGGTGGAGGATGTGGAAATATAATCTTCATGGGCGAGGGGGAAAATATATAATGGCGTGCCACTCTCTTCGGCTTGTGGTTCCAGTTACTACAGGGGACAACCTCATCGAAGAGAGAGAGGAGGCAGAGGGATTTGAACAAATGGCGATCCCTGAAATAATTTTCTGTGCCTAAAAAGCTGATGTGTGTTTCCTTTAGGTTGGTACCGGGGCTTTTCCACCAGGAAGCCTTCTGTCAAGGTAAATATGTCCATGTGTACATGTACTTCTCTATCTGTGTTGTCAAACGCAGTCATGCATGTTTTATTGACATGACTGGAGACAAATTATTCAAAGCATATAAGCCATGGGGCTTCAGAACCTGCGTTTTGTGCTCCTCCCACGTTTCTTCCTCCTAACATTTCCTACAATATTTCCACGTTACCTTTCTGTGTGCACCAATTCAAAGCCAAGTGCCTAGTGGCCACTGAGTCCATTACCCTTGCATTGTGTCACAGTCACACTCCACCTCTGGCTAAGATTTGATAGCAATGTGTCACTCACTCGCAACACAGACACACACGCACACACACAGAAAAAACCACACACCTACACAGGCAAACGTGCAATCTCTGTGGCTGAGCTGGAGCCCGGGCAGTGAACAGTAGCACCAGGGAGAGGAGCGCTGTGTAAATACAGTACAAGCTAACAACAAGCCGTCTGAACTGCATAGTTTAGCATATGATTTGGGTTATTATACCTTATTATATAAAGGGTTATAATATATACTAAGGTATGAGAGCTTTGTCTCTTTTGGTATTGGCCAGGTTGTGATTCATGATTCATTGAAGCAAGTCTCACAAATCCGACTTTATATTAACATTTAAAGTCTGTTGGCAGTCAGCTGACTGCCAACATTCAAAGGTTTTATTTATCTTTGAATATATTTCGAGTCGACCAATTGTATTGCCGGGGGTGGGACCGATGGGGATCTGTAGACGTGTGTTACATGGAATGGGTCTCTACTGGAAACAACCTGACCGGAGGAACCAAAACAAATGTGATATGGATGACCATTCATCCCAGATCCAGAAGAGTTTTATACTCAAACGAAAGCATCGTCTTCCAAATGTCCTTGGTCCTTGGTCAACAGCGAACACAAACTCTGCCAGCACTGGTAAAAACTAAACCTTTCCCATAGATGAGAAGGGAAGACAAGCTACAACCTCTTGTACGGAGACTAAAGACCTTAGAAAAATGAGCTGTAAAGGTTTAAAATCAAACCTGTATAGTAGACTGGCCTCTGTAGAAATAAATTGGTAAAGTCTTTTGAGACCTTTGCTTGCACTCACTAATTAATTTATCTTCCGAAAAATGCATCTGTAACAAAACAGGGAACCCTTCGTCACTCCGCCCCGCGCACTTCCTGGTTCCTGTAGAGTCTCCAGCCAGAAGTTAGGCTATAGCGTTATTGAACGATTATCAGCAAGTTAGCTAGGCCAAATGGGCATTGGCTGTTAGCTGTTATGTTGTCTTAATTATTCTATTGTTACGATTGGTATTTTAAGATATTTCGACCTGAGCTCTGTATAACTTATTTTTTTGTTAAGGAAGAAAATTCACTAAGTTGATCATATTATGCTCTGAAATGACCGGATAGTCACCAAACGACATGGGCATCCGTGTGTTGTCCTGTGTATTGTATGGAAAGCATTTAAACACAATTAAATATACTTTGCATTAGAGTTGATCTCTCAACCTCACCCCCCCCAAAGAATCATTGATCTTATTTATCAGCAGATGGGGCAAACCCGAGTGACTAGGTGTTCACAATGTCGACAAGCTTGCTAGCTTCAATAGAGTTGCTAATACAATTACTTTCAGAGTAGTTACCAGAGTGCCAACTATATATGATCATCACACACTCACAACCAGGGTGGTTCCGGTTTCACAGAAGGCACTATTTGCTCTGCAGTGGGTGGAAAGGGAATGGAGTGATAGTTTCAAGCCTAAGCCCCTGAGCCCCAAGTATCTCATTCCCTTTAGAGAGCCTGTTTGAGCCTCCTCTCCCATGCTGGTTCATTTTGATTGGATTAGATTAGATTCGATTAGTTTACTGCCATTGGTCTTGCTTTGCAGGAAGTGGTGTTATGCATTGAAGTACATAACGTCCCATATGATGTTGCCATACGTACCGTTTTGGAACATTCCAATGGCAGAAACCAAAACATAGCAGAAGACCGGCCCATGACATGGGTTTAGTGACCTCACTGTACCGGATCAGAGAAGAACCTAAGATAGAGTATTTCCAACCCCACACACTGTCTGGTGCCCTTTAACACCACAGGGACACGATGACATCCGACTGAAAAACACCCAACAGGAGCATCACACACAATATGTTATTCCCAACTCTGGAATAGGAAGATTGTGGAACGAAATAATGAAGGTAACAATTATCTCCCGCTTTGAGAGATTTCAAATGAAAAGCTGTGGTTACACAGTGCAGTACAATTCTATTTTTGGCTTATGATATGGAAACATATGATTTACTATGTACTTGTGCATTTGACCTGAATAACGTATGCTAGCTTTAGAATACAAATCACTTTTCCAACTATTTGAACTATTACTGCATGCTACCTAGTACCTGGTGGATACTTAAAGGTCCCATGACATGAAAATCTCACTTTATGAGGTTTTCTAACATAAATATGAGTTCCCCTAGCCTGCCTATGGTCCCCCAGTGGCTAAAACTTGCGTTTGGTGTAAAACGAGCACCAGCTGTTCTGCTCGCCTTTGAAAAAACGGAGGCTCAAGTGCGCTGATTTGGAATGTCTGTATTCATGACGTCACCAAGAATCTCAGCTCCTCCCCTTACTCTGCCTGGCCCGCCCAGAGACGTTGGCCCGCCAATGAGACTCGACCGTGCGAGCGCCACATGTGTGTGTGTGAATACACACACTGTAACGCAATTGTTTCTTGTCGGTTCTTTGACGTGTCTTGTATTTCCACAACGAGACTGTTGTGGGGGTTATCTGAGCCATGGTTGAGAAGGAATTGGGGGAAAGGAACTTTGGCTTTGGTTGCCGCGAGGCACCATCGCCCGGCAGCGGGCAGCCGGCAGCGTGCGGTTCAGTCGACTTCAGGTTGATGTGAAAGTGGAAGAACCAGAGACGTCGCAGAACGCGACAAAGTCGTTTGTGATTCACAATATCGTCTGGAGGCGCACACAGCTTTTGGCCGTGATAATATGTATTATATGATATAGATATCTATGTATTATATGATATTATTTAGATATAGAGCTCCAGGACTGTAACGCAAGTGTTGTACACTTCCTTGTTATTTGGATAACCGTTCTGCTTTTGGTGTTATGGTGCATAACACGTCGGACTCTCGTCTCTGGTATTTCTACAATGAGACTCGTATTGGGGGTTATCTCAGCCAAGGTTGAGAATGAATTGGGGGGAAGGAACTTTGGCTTTGACTCCCTCAAGAACATGAACCACGACAAGGAGGAGAAAGGGATCTTTGCCGGGCAGCGCTTAGGCACCTCCGCCTCCGGCGGTGGTCCCTCAGCGGGGCTCAAGCGGGAGACATTCGCCGCCAACAATCCCTTTCTCCTCCATGTCGTGGTTCATGTTCTTGAGAGAGTCAAAGCCAAAGTTCCTTTCCCCCAATTCCTTCTCAACCATGGCTCAGATAACCCCCTCAACAGTCTCGTCGTGGAAATACAAGACACGTCAAAGAACCGACAAGAAACACTTGCGTTACAGTGTCTACTTCACATTGATGTGGACGTTGAAGAACCAGGAACGTCGGAGAACCCAACGGGGTCGTTTGAGATTCATAATATCGGCTCACACAGCTTTTGGCCGTGATAATATATATTATATGATATAGATATCTGTGTAGGCTATATGATAATATTTAGATATAGAGCTCCAGGACTCCCGTGTGTTCTAGAATATTTACAGAACACGGCTAAAGGCTGTGTGCGCCTCGCCATTGCGATACATCCACTGTAAACAGAGCGCATGGTACCGTGGCTGCAAGCTGCTCAGGGCCACACCCCCACCCTCCTCCTTGACCCGCCTCGCTCCTCCTCATTTGCATTATAGCTAGAGACACCAAAACAGCGCATTTGGGGGAAGCTCAATGTGCGACTGGCTCGGAGTGGCTGTAACTATGCACCACGGCTGAATTTCGGGAACGTCTTTGAATACTGTGTTAGTTGCCCACTAATACCTATATTAAAGAATACATAAAATAGCATGTCATGGGACCTTTAAAGGATGAGGTGGTTTAATTGTGTTTGTTTATCTTGTTGCCCAAATCCCCCTCATATACTGGTATGCATCATTTCGTCTTATTTGGTTGTGCGCTACTCGAAATAACCACCCACTTATATGATTGATTGAGAGTTATTTCTATCCCGGGCCCCTGGTTACGAATTGTGTTTCAAGATTGCATATTTAGCCATAGGTCACGCATCACAATTCTTGAAGTCACGGTCCTCATGAATGCAGCAGTTCCTTCCCTCAGAAACAGCATACGCTACTATGAAAAAGGTTATCACCAGCAGGCGATCTCTATTTATAACTCTTAGCCTCTTTTGAACTGAAAGGGCAGAAGTGGATGTGTTTGTGTGTGCGGCACATTTAAGGGAACGACAAGCTAAATCTGTCTGCGAACAGAGGGGTGGGAGTCTCTCCCCGGTTTCGCCTCTTATAGCGCTCTCCCCATCTATTTACAGTAGCAACCAGCAAAATACCTCCATTTTGTTATGTCGTCTGCCACCCTCACACTAACTCATCCACGCACTTAGTGTGTGTGTGTGTGTGTGTGTGTGTGTGTGTGTGTGTGTGTGTGTGTGTGTGTGTGTGTGTGTGTGTGTGTGTGTGTGTGTGTGTGTGTGTGTGTGTGTGTGTGTGTGTGTGCGCGCGCATGTGTGTGCTTGTGTGTACATCTCAAGAGAGAAAATCAGCTGTGCATGCCGTGGCCAATTCATCACATCTGCCAGATTAGAATAAAGATGACAAAATGCACGTCTGGCACTTGGCACCATTCAGTCTGTAATGTCCTTCCCTCCTAAGTCAAGCCACAATTAGGGCCATTAGATGCTGCATCCCGTATTCCTGTCTTCTGTGTTGTGTGCCAGTTGTCGGTGTCTGTAGAAAACACAACAGCCTTTGGCACTTGTTAATTAAACTGAAGGCTGAAGGCGGTCGGATCTTTGTGTGGAGAATAATACAGAGAAGAGGGAAACTCGTGGATTGAACTCGTGGATCAAACTGTAGATAATGCTGGCTATTTTTATAGATACAAAAACTCACAGAGAATAGTGTGTTTCTCTGGTGTTGTCTGGTAAATTGTATCTTTAATTGTGACCTCCTTACAGCATTGTTACACCTAACCTTTAACTTTGTCGTCCCGCAGGGTATTTTCCCAACGGGTTATGTTCACCTAAAGAAATCCACAGTGACCAACAGAGGGTGAGTCTAATGCTTTTACAAACACTGATTTTCCAAGGTTTTTATTAAGTCTTTGTTCGTTTCAGTTAATCACACACGGCCGTCATTCACCTTTTGTGTTTGTCATTTGTTCATCACCTGTTCACGGCGACCAGAGAGTAAGGATAGTGTAGTGGTAAGGATGATCCCAGCTGAAAGTTTGTGAGTTTGAACCCCGACCTACTCTACCTGTAGGCATCCTTGAGTTGAAAATACCTGCTCAAAATACCTGTCTGCTGAACGACTCAAAAGTACTTCAGCATGAGCCAGGTGATCTTGGCTAACCAACATTTGGTTCCTGAAGGAAAACAAGGTGGGAGTAAAAGCGTTATCTCACACTCTTTGTCACCACTTCCGTCCTCAGACCTAGTGAAGGACGCCAAGGTTTTTTGTAAAGGTTTTTGTCGGGTTTCACCCTACAATAGGGATGAAGAGAAGCTACAGCAAAACATCACCTACTTGTTTTATCTTGTCTCACTTGATGGCTAATGGAATGACACTCTCTTTTTGAGTCACACCAATGACGTCTTTCGGTTGGCTGGTGTCTGAGCGCGCAAAGCGTCTATTCTCTTCTTCTATTGTCTCAAATCCTTCTTGATCTTCATGCACATGGGGACGTAGAATCAGAGCCAGTACTAGTGTACACGCACGCACGCACGTGTACACGCACGCACGCACGCACACACACACACACACACACACACACACACACACACACACACACACACACACACACACACACACACACACACACACACACATACACACACATACACACACTCACACACACACACACACACACACACACACACACACACACACACACACACACACACACACACACACACACACACACACGCAGGCACACACACACAAAAGACTGTCAAAATTTGTACTGTGCGTGGCAGTTGAAAGACAAAAGGCGAAGACAGCAGAAGGCAGAGCAGATCTTTATCAGCAACTGCTCACACAGATCTCATCTCGTGGTTGTGGGCCCCGGCGCCAACTAGTAGCATACTATCACACTGTTAACACTGCCCCGCGGTGGAGCCTGCGCCTAGCAGGGGACTTCCTGTTTGCAATGGAACAATTACAATCGTTCAGATGAGGAGGGAAATTGACGTTATTGTGCTTTGAGTTTTGACTTTGGAGGATTGTGCTTTGCTGTCGGGTGGAGTGAATAAGGTAAAGCTTGAGCGCGTCTTTGTAGTACCTCTGAAGGGTTACCCCTCCCGGAACATAGAACATCACTTCTTTGGTTCCTCCATGTAACAGATTGGGCTGTGGAGTGATTTGATCAAGAGACATCTTTCTTTGTAGCGCGAGCAACAAAACCAGGGAAAACTTTGATGTATCAAAGTTGGGTGTGTTGATTGCATGCCATGGCGGAGCCTTTACAAAAGAAGAAGTGAGTCATGTGTCTGTCTTTCATGCCATCGCTGTTGTTTTATCCAAAGCTCATTTCCTTTCTCCTCTGACGATTCGCCATGAATGTGAAAAAATAAATAAAATAATAACCACAAAAGACTATATTAGTCTTTATAATAATGATGCATTGATCATTGTTATTTTCTTTATTGTTATGATTAATATTCTACGCAGATTTGCTCTTCACAGCTCACAAAACGTGATCGGTTTGGTTTTGTCCTATTTGTTTATTCTGTGACATTTCTGTCACGGTGTGTGTGTGTGTGTGTGTGTGTGTGTGTGTGTGTGTGTGTGTGTGTGTGTGTGTGTGTGTGTGTGTGTGTGTGTGTGGTTCTGGTGCGTGCCCCAAGGCTCTGTGAGACGGTGGTGCCCCTGGAGGATCCCATCATCACAGAGACCACCTCCACGCTTCAGGAATGGGCCGTGTTGTGGAAGCAGCTCTACGTGGTCAGTCACACTTTGGATTATCTCCATTGCATCCCACTGGTGTGAACTCTAAATGACATGAACACAGGTGCAGCACCGGGCTGATGCGGTGTTTGATGTGTTGATTCAAAATGGTCCCAATGTGTGCGACTAATTAACACGTCTCCCAGGTTCTGGTTGAATCGTTTACGCAAAACGGTCCTGAAAATACGCACCGTTGCAAATATTGATACATTTTTCACACTTAAATGACTTTTCTACAGGCCCTTGCTGTGTCTCTTGAATGTTCTGTTCATAGACACCTTTGTGGAACCCCAGTTGGATGAGGAACACATGGGAAAGCTGTCTTTCAGAAGTTTGAGTGGACTTGTTTGAGTGGACTTGGGAAGGCATGCATTGTGTTACTCTTAAAGAATGATGCTTGTTAAGGGAAGGGATTTTAATTAAATAATGCCTTGCAGGGGTTATATTGTAAACCCCTACAGGTTATTCTATATTCTATACTTCCTCTCCCTCCAGTAATCTCTTGATGGCACAAAGAACGTTACAGGTGAATTCAAACAGGGACAGCTGCACACACACACACACACACACACACACACACACACACACACACACACACACACACACACACACACACACACACACACACACACACACACACACACACACACACACACACACGGTAGCTCCTTTTCAGAAGCATATTTTGAAGCCAGTCCGTCTCACTGTCAAACCTCAGCCGTGTTCTCAAACACTTTCCATGAGGCACAAGGAGAAGGCTCGTTGGCCACAGATACCGGCGCTCGCAGCCGTCCTATCCAATTACATGCGGTGTCCTTCAGACGTTGCTCTCCATCTTGCCCCCTCTCCCTCCCCCCTCCTCCTTCTCCATGGAGACCTCCTCGCTCTGCGTCAGGCCCGCCCTGCAAGGAAAAAAAGAGATGAACAAAAAGGAAAAATAGGAATAAACGTTACCGGGGGAAACCCAAGGCCCTCTCACAAACGTCCTCCTCCCGATCGTCCCGGTGCTGCCAGGCAGACGCGGGGGTCTTGGGGGATGGGGGGGCACAGAGTGGGGTAGAGCGGATACGCCGGCCGAGCTGGCAGTGTCTCCTTACATAACCGCCTGGGTGAAGACTGCTCATGCTCCCAGCCAAACCAAGGGGCCTGAGGCGTGACCGCTGTGATGTAACTTCCTCTGGAGCTCGACTAATGTGTGCACCACTGATTTAACACTAACGCTCGCTTTGGTTGCTAGCCACACACACACACACACAGACACATACACACACACTTCCCCCCCCTGTGCGGTAAAAGCTATAGTTGGGGTCATGATAGTCCAAAAACAAAAAAAGGCATGTATTATGGGCTACATGGTGAAGTTGCTACCTTACCGCAGTTCTTATAGCAGCCAATTACAGTTTATAGCAGTACTTGAAGAAGCAATGGTCTAAGCATAAATGTGCATTAGTTGTAATGTACATAATGTGCCCCAAGGAATAATCCGAGAGGGATAATCAAGAGATGGGCTTTCCGGCATCTCCCAGCCGTTCAGAACATACTCTCTTATCCTCATTAAATGTGCATACCGAGCGGTAGGAAATGACTTGTGCCGTTATGTAAACAAACCTGGAATAGTAGCATAGAAAAATTTTGATTCGACGGAACAAGTGTGGCTATCCTACGACTGGAATTACAGACGTAGGTTTATTATTTCTGCTTTTCCCCTGCCAGACTTCATTAATAATATGCATCACTTGACATTACCATTCAAGAGGTCAGCATCCGTGATCGATACAAACATAAATAAAGGTAACACAATGAAGCCCCTGGGTTAGAGACGTGTGATCCAGATTGACGTGATCCGAGGCGCTTGCTCGAGAAGCTGTCTTTCTAACCCTGGTCTCTGGTCCCGCCTCAGAAACACAAGGTGGACCTGTTCCATAAGCTGCGCCATGTGATGAACGAGCTGATGGACCTCCGGCGGCAGCTGATCCAGGGTCACCTGGCCCAGGACCAGACCCGTGAGATCAAACGACACATCACTGTGCGACTGGACTGGGGCAACGAGTGAGTGGCCGACAAACACAAACAACAACGACGCACAACGCCTCACATCTAGAGCTGAGGAATGAATTGATTGATCGATCACTTTCACTTTTCCTTTCCCTCCTCTACAACAAAGGCCTTTTCTTTGTTTTTCTTGCTCTAGTTAGTCATCCCTGCCCTCTGCAATGTAATATGTGTATGATTCGTATAATGTTTATGTCATTTTATGGGGAGAGGGGGTTGCGTTATGTTTAGGAAACGCATTAGGTCAATGGGCCATCTGTTGGTTAATGTAGGATTGGTCTGACTTTACAGTGTTCCTTCATCGTCTTAGTCAACATCAGCATGTATCACTGGTGAGACCGGATGTATCTTTATACTTGGGAGTGCTCTGCTCATCGGAGTTTCATTGGCTAGGGGCCCGGTAATAAGCCCTAGCTAATTGGCTGTGCATTTTTAGCTCAGTGCCACCCACTTAATTACCAGTGATATCATGGTACAAACCATCTTGTTAACTAACGTTTGCAGGATCGAAATAACAATTCAATGTTTCCTTAACCTGTGCTATTGCTCTGCTGCTTGGTTTTCCAACTGGACAGATGTCTTTCTAATGGCTCCCATTTCCCTTTCTACCTTTCTCCCCCCCCACTCACCCCCAACCTCTACCCCTCTGTACTCCTCCACCAGGCACCTGGGGTTAGACCTGGTTCCGAGGAAGGAGTTTGAGATGGTTGATCCGGATCAGATCAGCATTTCGGAACTCTATAAAATGGTACCGTCACAATTTATTACTCAACACACATTTAGGCAACAGTGAGTGATTGTGTTTGCGTTTAACTTTTCCTATTTTCTCATTGGGCCGCATTGGGCCGTTGATAAGTCGAGGATCATTTCAATCGATCCAGGATTGAGTTGTTCTTCAACATATTAAAACATTTATTCCAGGCACCATGGAGGTTCCTTATGGATTTGTTAATTCATTGAATTGACTTTCAATCAATGAACAGATTTTATTTTTTTATAATAATTACTACAAAACGTTAGTCGCTTCCTTTGCAATTTGCTTCTTTTGTCCCTCTCTGCCTGGGTGTGGTTCGACCGATAAGAACATGTTGTGTGGCGATGTGTGGCGATGATGAACTCATCCATAAGAAGGTGACTCACAGAAGGCAGCGCTACCCAGCTGCTGCTACGTGACGCCCGCCCGCGCCATGGCGAGCTAGACGAGCGCGACGTCACGCCGTATGACACGCTGCGCACCAGCGCTCGGAGAGAGCGCTTCATCGGGGTGAAACGCGACGACCGGCGTGTAGATAAATAACGCTTTTGCCGTTTAAAAGAGCGAGTTGTTTTTTTTATGTGACTTTGAAATCGTGCTGAGTGAGTTGGGTGTTGCCGTTACTATTAGGGGTGGGAGACGAGAATCACTCGAGCAGATCTAAATGAGGAGCATGTGGTTACGGCACAGTGGTAATCAAATGCAGGTCATGTGATGTGGCAGCTCCACAGTTAGGTAAATGAGGAGGCTCCCATCTGGCCATCGGCCAAATGTCTGCACGCAACACAACTCCCCAACCGCCCAGGAGATATCCAATGTTCTCCTTACATTTACATTTTTCCTGCATTTAATGGCGTGCCTTTCTAAAAACAAAGTAAAGCGTTGACCCGTGCCAAAGAAAAATGACTCCTGAATGTCGATGAAAGTGAGTTTGTTTTTTGGCAGGACCCAGGCCCTTGGCGCCGTTTCAGCTCGGTGTAGTGGGGGCTATGTTAGACCGCCGGGCAGTGCGTGTCTTTGTGTGTGTGCGTGTGTTTGTGGGGGATTAGCCGGCTTTGTCCTCTCCTCTCCCACGTGCGCACGTTTTCGACATGATGTGGGCTTCTTTTTTACATTGAAGTACAGCCTCTTGGCAATTTAAGTGGGTGAGTTATTCTGTCCGTTTCTGAACCATGGGATGGGAGCAGACCTCCGGGGCAGTGTGTGTAGAAAGTTGTTGGGAGGTAAACATGTCCTGTGTTGAGTACAGCAACTGAACTGACACCTCCCTCTCTGTTTCTGTGTGTGTGTGTGTGTGTGTGTGTGTGTGTGTATGTGTGTGTGTGTGTGTGTGTGTGTGTGTGTGTGTGTGTGTGTGTGTGTGTGTGTGTGTGTGTGTGTGTGTGTTTGTTTGTTTGTTTACAGCATGTATCCAGCAGACACTGTGGCCAGCAAAGCACAACCCAGGTAAGGCTTTTCATTGCAGCTGTGCATCCGCTATTAAAAATAGATGCCCACACTTCCTTGTACGGCATTCCTTTGCCATTTGTTCTTTCTGAAACGTTTTCCCCTGGCTGAGTTGTTTCCATGCACCCGTTGTCATGGCGGAATCTTGTTTTTCCGTACTGTGAGTGTTAGCATCAAGTGCCCCTGCCTTCGGGATCCACGTCACACTGTACATGTGGAGGCTTTCAGGAAAGTGCCACATCGGTGCGTTGTGTCTCAGCCGCCAGGCGGCTGAGATCAACCATATTTAAACAACATTATGCCTACACAGTAATGCACTGTTATTAAGACACAGGGGGCACTCTGACTACAACTCAACCGCCTGCAGGCTACCTCCACCCCTCACTCACCCCTGGATCACGCACTCGCGCAAACCAGCACGCACACACACGCACGCACGCACGCACGCATGCACGCACACATACACTGACAAGTGCAACTCTATGCATAATTGAATTCTAGTTTTACTGTGACTACACTGCCCACAGCACTGGGCTTTAGGATGACTCACCTCCACCTCAGAACAAACTTATGAGGAGCCATACCCTGAGTCCACCCCAGGCCCCTTTATGTGATCGAGCCATGTGCGTGTGGAGAGCTGACTCATTTTCAATGTATATCGTCATACCTTATTGTTGTGAGGGAAACTATAACCGTCACAGACTAACTTGGGGCAGGATGGTATAGTGACTATGGCGTTGGACTCCCGTTTTAAAAGGTACTGGGTTTGATTCCCAATGTCAGAAGCCGATACCTCAGGCATCAAGGTTTAGGCATCCTTGAGCAGGATACATACCTGCTCCTTGATGATATGTATCTGGGAAATCACAGTAAGTTGATTTTGACAATACCATCTGCTCAGTAACTACATGCATGTTTTTGGTGGTAATAATACTTAGAAATCTGCCACCAAACCCCCAATTGTGGCTCACCTAATGATTCCTTAGCTAAATGGTTCTAAATGTGGCGATGTATTCTGTGTAACACCCACATGTACGCCAGGTGGCATGAAACTCATGGTAACGAATCAAGCAAATATATAACACTTTGGGTGGAGAAACCAAATGACCTAACACTATTTGTGCTGAGCTTCAGTGGACCGATGACGAATATAGGAATCCAAACGTTTGTCCAAAACCGTGCGCGTGTATGTGGGAGGGGGGGGATGACTTGTTAGTTGCTAAGGTTCTCTATCTCTCTATCTCATTGTCAGGGTGACGGTACGCGGCAGCGCCATGGCGACAGTTGCCGTGTCCCTGTGTCACACCACCTCTTCATCAACCTGAAGAGCTTCACCTACAACAGCATCAGCGAGGACGCGGACGTCTTCTTCTTCCTCTATGACACACGCGAGGCCAAGCAGATCAGGTGCACGCACACGCACGCACAGACGCACACACACTGACACACGCACACACAAACAGACGCTCATACCCACCCACACACACACACACACACACACACACACACACACACACACACACACACACACACACACACACACACACACACACACACACACACACACACCGACACACACACACACACACCGACACACACACACACACAGACACAGGAAGACACATGCACACACACTCACACCAAAACACACACACCAAAACCGACACACACACACACACACACACAAATATACACACACACACACACACAGACACACGCACGCACGCACGCACGCACGCACGCACGCACGCACGCACGCACGCACGCACGCACGCACGCACGCACGCACGCACGCACATTATTATTATACAGCGGTTGTACTTATTCCATTGGTTACTAATGTTTCGTTTTTCTCTTTCAGTGAGAAGTTCATGGTCAGGTTGAACAAGAATGGAGGGCCAAAGAATCCAGAGAAGGTTGACCGTCTGTGTGCACTCTTCACGGTAATAATGGTTCACTCGTATAAAAAAACCCTGCTTAGACCAAATCTGATTTAAGATTTGAGCTGCCACAATGGTATTCTGATCACATTGTCTACATTATGTTCCCCTGCAGGACCTAAGCAGCAAAGACTTGAAGAGAGACCTATACATTGTTGCACAAGTCATAAGAACTGGTAAGTTAAGTTCAAATGCAACGTGCAAAAAATTCCCCTTTCTTTACATCTACATTTAGGGCATTTAGCAGACACTTTCATATGAAAGAGGCTTACCGTACAATAAGTACATTTGTCAGAAAAGGGAGAAAGAATATATTGCTGTCGGTACCGTAAGATTGTTCATAGAACCTAGTGCCAAGCACTAACAATTGTTAGATTAACCCCTTCCCCGTGTAGAACAAAGCTGGCTAGGATAAGATGCTCCACAATGCTAAGTACAATTTTTAAGTGCAAGGACGTACAACATACAATAAGTGCGTTAGAGGGGTGGGAGGGGGTTGGGGGATGGGGGGGTCAGTGGGGGGGGGCTAAGCAGAGTCTAGGTGAACTCTAAACAAGTGAGTCTTGAGTATTTTGCTTCTTACGGTGTTATGGTCAGCACACAAGACAAGACGAGTCTCGACAGAATTCATGTGTTTTAAACATATTTTCCACGGGCTCTTTGTGGCTCTAAGGGTAGGACATCGAACACAGGAGCACGGCTTGAAAATAAAGAGAGAGGACGAAAGGTGTCAGAGGTCATCAGGTCAGGATCAGACCTGGGGGACACCTCAGGCTGCCGACCTGCTTAGACCCCACCCCCTCAGCCCCTCCCCCCCTAGAGTTGTGGTGATGTGTTTTTGCGCCCCCCAGGTCGTATGCTACTGAACGACTCGAAGAAAGGCCCACCCCATGTGCTGTACAGACGGCCCTATGGCTGCGCCGTGCTGGCCATGACGGACGTGTTCCACACCATCACCGACCTCAAGGAGGAGAAGGACTTTGTGCTCAAGATCTACACGTAAGAACCGACCTCGTTTCGTCTCTCTCCCCTTCGTTCTGTGTTGTTGTTTTTTTAATCTTGGCATGATATGTCATGCAAAGTTGTGTTTATTTATAGAGCACTTGAGTGAGACCCACTTAAATGCTCTATGGGAGGTATAGAAAAAAAGGATATAATGATAGAAATACTTGAATAGCTTAACAAACTCCATATCAAGTATATTGTCCATTAAATGTTCCATGGGATTATTTGATCTCATAATTAAATGCAACGGTGTCATCATCCTGTTTGATGTGAACTTTACCACCACCACCAAGGGACAATGTTGGAAGAGGTGTTCCTGGACAACCACACGACCCCCTCATGGTTTTTAGCTGCGTTCTGTGTTTTGATCAGAGAGATATCTCACTGTCCCAGGAAAATTCAGCAGCTGCTCTGCTGTCTCTTGACATGAGGCGCAAATGGTCCCCTCTGTTAAAACGTACCACACAGAGACACTGCTGTACCCTGACCAATGGAGGATGGGAGAAGGAGGAGAGAGAGAGGGAGGGAGGGAGGAATGAGAGAGAGAGAGAGGGAGAGAGAGAGAGGGAGAAAAGAGAGAGAGAGAGAGAGATAGAGAGAGAAGGAGAGAGAAGGAGAAAGGGAAAGAAAGAGAAAGAGTGTGAAAGAGAGAGCGGAAGAGAGGGAGAGAGAGGGAGAAGGAGAAAGGGAGAAAGAGAGCGAGGGAGGAGAGAGCTAGAGAGAAGAGACACGACACTTAGATAAATGAACAAAGTTAGAGGACAGAGAGGAATAACACTGAGCGAAGCATTCTTGCCCTGTCAATCAATATCCCGAGCGTGTCTCTGGCGGCGCTGCTCTCCCCCCCTTTGTCAGCACTTCCTGGGGCAGATTTCACAAGGAGCTCCACGGGGGTCAAGGGGTCGGAGGCACAACATAAACCAAACCGTTGCGTCGTTCCGCCCAAGACTTTGCCGGGGTATCTGCTGCGCTCCGCCACAGTGTTCAGAAGGAACCAGGTGGCCCGGCGAAGCACGTCATGTTTCCGCCAGACGACCAAAAGGTCATCCGTGTCCGCCGGTCCACCCAGAGGCTTCCTTCGGACAAGACTGCCCTGACCCCTACCGAGCCTCCGGGTCTCCCCCCTCTGCACGAGAGCCTGGGTTAGATAACAAAATAACCATGAATAGAGACTCCCCAGGAACGAGGTTTGCTGTTTTTCTTTTTGTTCTTCTTGGTGTGGTGAGGCGGGGTGAGGCGGGGCGGGGGGGGTTCTTCGCGCAGTGTAAATGCTCCTTCCTCTCGGAGCGGCGGCAGTGATTCGGCTGAGCTGCCTCCAAACTGTCTTCTCCTATCACGCTCCAGCCCGTGCGTTTCCCCCCCTTTGCCTCTCCCAGGGGCCCCCACGGGCCCTCGGTAATGAAAAAGGCTGGTGGAGGAGCTGGCTGTCAGCTCTGCTTAGCGCACTGTGCTGTGCATGTGGGGCTAATGTGCTGGTTGATAGTGCCCCCCTCCTCCACCCAGCCCCATCCCCCCCCCCCCGCTGTTACCTTGTCTCCAGGAGGAACGGGCTTCCTGTGCCCCATGCTGCTCATTTGGTTCCCCCCTACCTACCTTAGGCTCCACCACCCCCCCGAGGTCCCTCCATCTGGGCCTGCTGGTCGCTAACATCTATTGCCTCTCACTTCTCTCGCCCCCCTCTCTCTCCCTCTCTCCCCCCTCTCCCTCTATCTCCCTCCTTCTCTCTCTCCCTCCCTCTCTACCTCTCTCCCCCCTCTCCCTCTCTCTCCCTCCGTCACTCTCTCTCTTCATCGCTCTCTCCCGCTCATTCTCTCTCCCTCCCTCCCTCCCTCTCTCTCTCCCTCTCTCCCTCTACCCCTTCTCTCTCTCTCTCTCTCTCTCTCTCTCTCTCTCTCTCTCTCTCTCTCTCTCTCTCTCTCTCTCTCTCTCTCTCTCTCTCTCTCCCTTCCAGATGCAACAATGAGAACGAGTGGTTCCAGATACATGAGAACATCATCCGCAAGTCCAACACAAAGTACTCGGCTCCCAGCACCAACTATGGTAACGTATACCTGGACTTCCTTGAATCAGTTGGTGTCACACTACAGGCTTCATCTGAGTTGTACTTCCCTTCACCAGCCCTTCCCACCTCTTTCTGTTGATTAGGACTTAAGCCTAATGTACTCAAACACATATTAAATACTGTTTCAGGTTTGAAATAGGCTTCAGATCTATATGAAGCAAGCAAAAACAATAGCTTTGTTAAATATATGAAGCAAAATGTGTACTCTGGGTGCTTTGGGCTGTGTGACTAATAAAGCAATAAGTAATCAGTATAAAAACTGATATGCATCATATTTCCATGATACCTGTATGGTAGAATGCAACTGCTAGCATGCAACAGCTATCATACTATGGCTAACAAGCAAATGCTAGCCTACATCTTTTAGCAAGCAACTGTGAGCATGCAGCTTCCAGAAAGCAAATGCTAGCATGCAACAGTTAGCATGCACCTGTCAGCGTGCGACTGTTTGCATGCAAATGTTAGCGTGCATCAGCGCAGATCCTGCATAGCGTAAGATGTATCCCAGGATGCATCAGACGTCAGCGTCATAATGCAGTATTGATAACCCTGACGGCGGTAACCTCCATTAGGGGAGCCATGAAGGGGGAAGAGCCTCGTTAGCCAATGGCTCAGCACTCCACAAGGTCAAACACACCAAAGGAGGGGGGTGGGGAGGGGGGGGGGGGGGTCCTCTCCTTGATTTCAAAGGATATATTATGCCTTAGTCTTTTATCCTTTTTCTGAAATGACACCGCAAAAGTGATGCGACATCAGTGCAGTGAGTCTGTCTTCCGTCTCGAGATCAGGGCTCATTTATTTAGTTTGTTTTGGCTTCCCGATTCACAAAATAACACATGACTCACCGAGCTCTCATACATTTTTTCTGTTTTTGTTGCCCTCTCCTCAAATGGTGGACATCTCTTATTTTATATTATGTGGTGCTGGGCGACGTCTCTCTGTCCATTCTGCTGTGTGCTTCTTCCGCCCCCACAGTCTGACTAATATATCTTAAACGCCTGTCTCTCGTCCTCACCCATCCTCCTCCTCGCTTCCTCCTCGCTCCCCCCCCCCCCCCCCCCCCCCCCCCGCTCCCAGTCCAACACTCTTGTGGTACATACATGGTCACCCACAAACACACTCACACACATACAGACACACACACACAGACATATATCCATAGAAAGCCGCACTGTAAATCTCCCCATTTAAAAATGTACAGGCACTCACATTAAGAAATTCGCATTAACACCCACACGCAAGCCCACTCTCTGACACTCCTTCTCTGCGCTCTCTCTCTCTCTCTCTCTCTCTCTCTCTCTCTCTCTCTCTCTCTCTCTCTCTCTCTCTCTCTCTCGGTGTGCAGGCCTCATCATTTCCCTGCAGCTGCTGCGGGGTGAGCTGGAGCAGATCAGACGTGAGAACCAGGCGGTGTTCAGCAGGGCTCTGGCACTCACACGCAAACTAGGCTTCCCAGACGTCATCCTGCCCGGTGAGCACACACACACACACACACACACACATGCACACGCACACATGCACGCATATACTTGGGCGGACACACACACACACACACACACACACACACACACACACACACACACACACACACACACACACACACACACACACACACACACACAACACCACACACGCGCACACAGGAACAAGACCAGGAGATCAGATGAGAAGAGTTAAGGGCAAATTAGGAGGCAGGGCTAGGAGTCTAGAAGGGGTTCAGGATTATGGGGGAGGGTGGTGTCCACCTGATGCGACAGGAGGTCCGGGGGTTAGGACTGCTGTGTAGGACGCAGAGGACTAGGAATCGATAGTCAAACTAGACTAAATGGATATGTTGTGAGGCAGGGTTGGAGAGCAGTGTGGGCTGAGGTGACTTGAGGAATGCTCCGGTTCGAGTTGAGTTGGATTTGGATCTCTGCAGTAGAGAGAGTGAGAGAGGGAGAAACACTCATCTAATTGGTCACCACCCTGCATGCATGAAGAAGCTATTCAGGTCAGGTGCCGAGCAGTCTATTACTAAAAGCAAGTGAAATGGTAAAAGCTTGGAGGTACCGCGTGTATTTATTTCCATTCATTTCATCAGCAAGCAGTGCCCTGTTTGTCTTCCATTGAGGAGACTGAAACCCCTTCCCTGCCTCTCATCCCTCTTCCAGTTGTTTCCTCAGAAACATGCCCCTCCGACCTAATACCTTCATTGGTCTTGGATATATATAACGATATTCTGGTTTTAAGAGTAACTGTGACATCCTACGCCCCTGCTGCCGTTGACTTGTATGTCATGATGGCGGTTCCTCAAACAGTGACAGTTATTAAGATGTATTCCCTTCAGTGACAGAAACAGGTTGATATTGGGCTTGCCTTTGAAACGCAATGTCGAACGCAACAGTCCAATCTACTGTCAACTGTCGGGTTAAACAAATTACTAGAATAGTATTTTGAACCTTTCTTGAACCGTCAGTTCAGTTCTACAAAGAGTATCGGAACAAGGAACCATGCTATGTCTCACATCATTCCAGTAAGGTATTGTCTTTAACCTAGGCTGCGAAAGCTTGGATGGTTCTACAATGTTTTGTTCTAGCCGAGTTTGGTCATATCCTATCGCAGCTGGACAGACGGGAGGGAGAGAGGCTATTTTGCAGGACAGGGATGTGGTTCCTTGCTTGAGGTTCTCAGTTAAAGAGGGGTTCATCCTTGCTTCCCTCCAATGTTTGTCCCAGGAGACATCCGCAATGACCTGTACCTCACCCTGGAGCGGGGCGAATTCGAGAGGGGGGGCAAGAGCGTGCAGAAGAACATCGAGGTCACCGTGTACGTGCTCTACGCCGACGGCGACACGCTCAAAGTACGGAACGACGTGGCACGATGACAAAACACACGTTTGATACGGCGAGCACAGGCTGTCGATGATCACCGTCGGCAGCCACGCAGCGAACATCCAGACCCGGCGAGTTAACCCCGTCTCCTCTCTCTCCTGTACCCCCACCAGGACTGCATCAGTCTGGGCAGCGGGGAGCCGAACACCAGCGAGCATCGCTCCTTCGTCCTCTACCACAACAACAGCCCTCGCTGGAGCGAGATGGTGAAGCTGCCCATCCCCATAGATCGCTTCAGAGGGTCCCACCTACGCTTTGAGTTCAGACACTGCTCCAGTGAGTCCCCACTGCTGACCGTGCATCCTTAATTTCCCGGCACAATAAAGACACAGAACTCTGGGTATCTGTGTGTTCTTTTTTTTATTTAACAGTAGCAGTGGGGCAGTGGGAAGTCAAGTGGTTCAGGCGTTCAACTCTCTTGCTAAAAGTTACTGGGTTCAATCCCTAATTTCCAAGTAGCTGATCACCCTTGAGCAAGGTGCATAGCCCCCTAATTGCTCTTGCAATACCTTTACTTTGCTTTGGACGGAAAGTGCCTCCTAAATGTAATATAAATGATTAAATAACACACTGTATGACAAGATCACGTTGGCCGTGGCAGTGGTCGAGTTGAAAGACACATTTCATCTTTAATGTTGTTGTTCTTTCAGCTAAAGACAAAGGGGAGAAGAAGCTGTTTGGCTTCGCCTTCACGCCTCTGATGAGGGAGGACGGGACAACCTTGTCGGACGAGAACCACGAGCTCTATGTTTACAAGGTGAGAGCCGGGGAGGGGATTTGAACACCCCCCCCCCGCAGTGGCAGGGCCGTGGCTGTGCGGAGCCCTCACAGGCAGAGTGGGTACACATTCAAATGCAAGGTGTAAAAGTAGCCGCGCTATATTTAGACGCCGCTGTATTTCACATGAAAAACTCCCTGACTCCTCCACCCTTTCCCTATCCTCACCACTACGCAACTCCCCCTCTCTCTCTCTCTCTCTCTCTCTCTCTCTCTCTCTCTCTCTCTCTCCCCCTCTCTCTCTTTCTCTTGCTCTCTCTCGCTCTCTCTCGCTCTCTTTCTCTCTCTCACACTCTCCAACTCTCGCTCAATCCATCTTTCTCTCTCTCTCACTCCCTCTCTCAATCATCTCCCTCTCACTCCGTCTCTATCACTCCATATCTTCCTCTCTCTCCGTCTCCCTCCTTCTCTCTCTCCATCTCGCCCTCTCTCCATCTCTCCCTCTCTCTCTCTCTCACTCCGTCTCTCCCTCTCTCTCACTCCATCACTCCGTTTCTTCCTCTCACACCGTCTCTCTCTCACTCCGTCTCTCCCTCTCTCTACATATCCCTCTCTCTCCATCTCGCCTTCTCTCCCTCTCTCTCCATCTCTCCCTCTCTCTCCACCTCACCCTCTCAATCTCTCCGTCTCTCTCCCTCTCACTCTCTCCATCTCTCTCTCCCTGCCTTAGTGTGATGAGAACGCTACGTTCAGTAACCAGGGCCTGTACCTGAGCATGCCCTGCTGTAAGGAGGACTTCAACAGCTGTCCCAACCTGCCCGCCAACCTGCCCTTCCAGAGGAGCCCCAAGGAGACCTTCTGGGTCTCCACGCTGCTCTGCTCCACCAAGCTCACTCAGAACGGTACGACGACTGACGGGTCGATGCGAGGCTACACGGCTCAAGCTGAGTGACTCAAGCGCTACTCTCTGTGGAAAATGCTAATGTACTGTTTGTGGGTTTCATTAGTCGACCTCCTGGCTCTGCTGAACTGGAAGGCCCATCCTGACCGAGTGTTGGATATCCTGGGCCGTCTGCGGCAGATCAGCGGGGAGGAGATCGTCAAGGTCACTTTCAACACCACTGTCGTGCTTCTAGAACATACTTTGTGTTTGGTCCAATATGCTAGACGAGTAACAGTTTATTTTGTGTTGGATTATATAATACAAAAACTAAAATGTAGACACTATTGTACGCTCTCTTGGCAATCCTGTTATATTTTCCATACATTTGATCTATAATAATATCGATGTAATATAATAACTTATATTTTACCAAAATATAAGTTAAAAAGTAAGATAACTACAGTCTCTGTCCCTCATCACATGAATGTGTTGTTGGTTATAGCGCTACAATACGTTTTGATTGTAAATTGAAGATAAATCCTTTCATTCCAAGACAGCCATGTCATGATTCTTGTTCCTGTGCTTCCATTCAGTTCTTGCGAGATGTCCTGGATACACTCTTCTGTCTCTTAGATGACAACACAGATAAATACGGACCGTTGGTATTCCAGTCACTGGTAAGGAAAACAGGGGCTCACACACACACGCACACGCACACGCACACGCACACACACACACACACACACACACACACACACACACACACACACACACACACACACAAACTTGCATGCACGCATTCACGCACAAAAACAAATGGTTTCATCTTACATGTGTAGCCACTGCAAGACAAAAGGAGTGGGATTCACGTGGTTATTTTTGGGCTCTGTGTAGGTTTTCATCATCAACCTGCTCAGGGACAGCCGCTTCTACCACTTCAGACCGGTGATGGACTCCTACATTCAGAACCACTTCGCTGGAGCGCTGGCTTACAAGTAAAGAACACAATAGTACTACTGAAATATAAATACCATCCAATGCAATCCTTCAGTGTTTGTTGTGAGAATATGAATTACTTTCTCTAACGATCTTTGATGTGCTTCTACTTGTGGTCACAATTCCCGATAGGAGATCCATGATATTGAGGCTCTTTCCACTCTGTGTTTGCAGAGAGCTGATCCGATGTCTAAAATGGTACATGGACCGCTCAGCTGAAGTGGTCAGACAGGACCATATCCAGGAAGCCATGAGGGTAAGTTCCATGACTTATATCAAAACACAAACACACACACACAAATGAATCGTTTCTTTGATATTGCTGGTTTTGAAAAGCTTGAACCCTTGCAACAAATACAAAACATGTCCCGAATCTTTCAAAGTAGATTTATTGGCGAGGCCTAAAAAAGTAGCCAATAGGCACGCCTGACAAGCAGAGGCTGATAAGGAGTAATGCGAGCTCAGGAAGGTAAGTTATACCAAGCCCAATGGGGCTGCGGTGGACCAGACCTCTTATGGGAAAGTATACTGGAGCCAGAGTGGGGGTATCGATGGCTCCCAGACCCAGATGTACTCAGATAGACTCTCAGGAAGTGGGAATGAGAATGAACCAGACTATAGATAAACTAGAGTGAGAGTATATTTGATTAAACGAAAAGCCAAATTATTGAAACAAATGACAAGGTCGTAAAATAGTTTGATTGAGGAGATTGTCTTTCTAGGTTACGGCGTGTATCGTATATGCCTAGGATGTAAAGTAGTGGATGTAATACTACTAAATGTTCACATATAAACTATCAGAACCCGTTGGGACTTCTGAAATGGACAGCCGAGTCTCATTCAAAAGTAATCAATCATTCATAACCTAAAATTGAAACCAGTCAATGACCCATTTTTTCAACACGGTACTTCCAAGGATGAGCCCTAGAAAATGCAAAGACCTAATAGAAAACGGATCCCTTTCATAGAACAAAAACCTCTGCCCTTCAACCACCCCAGATTCTTCACTGAGGATACGGTGTATCTTGTACAAGCCACTGCGTTCACCTCAACCCGACTACTGTAATGCCCTTTATGCTGGTGTTAGCCAGGCCTCCCTCTGATGCTTGCTATTGGGCCTGAACGCGGCAGCTTGCCTTTTAACAGAAACACGCAAGAGACGGCACTTCTCACCGTCTCCTTGGATGTTTTAGGATTGGTTTGAGGATGTTATCGTTGAACAAAGCCTTAAATGGATATGGCTAAGCTCCAGCCTATCTCTCTGACCTTTTACATCCATGCCTCCCATGGCAGTCACTCAGGTACGCTGACCTGTTGCTTCTAGTCAAACCAAGATCGAGGTTGAACCATCGGGGGGGTTGTGCCGCAAAGTCGCCCCCAACCTCTGGAATGAGGGGCTTCTGCATGTCAGGCTGGCTCCCACATTGCCTGTTTTTAAATCCTGTCTGAAAATACTTTTTATTTTTTCTGTCTTTTAACACGAATATGAGGGTTGCATTTCTTTGTTTGTATTTATATTTTTATTTTTGTGTTGTTTATGGTGTCTTTGATTGTACAGCAATGGGTCAACTGCCGTTGTTTTTTAAATGTGCTCTATAAATATATTTGATTCGATTATTACAGAAACATATATCGTAAAACAACTGCTAGATGGAGACAATTACCATTATATATTGATTTGATCTACATGGGGCAAAAAATATCAGGTTGCTTCCTGCTACATGTATTTTAAACTATATTCGTCAATAGATAGATCCATCTCGATCTGTCTATCCCTTTTCTGTGATGTCTGCAATTTGTAGAGGCTCGGGTTTTAATATTGATAATTCGTGGCGTAGTTTAGTCAGTTCCTAATTCCTATTTTGGCAGTATTTCCCAATATGCCTAAACTCTAACTGTTCCCTAAGGACATGCATCTGAATTCACTGTAAATGGCTTTGGATAAAACATGGTAATAGCAGAGAGCATAGAATATTTTGCTATAGCATCAGGCCTTAGTTTCATTCCCATGGGAACAGCAACTCAGGGTTGTATGTTAGAAACACTGCAATCTAATTTTGTAATCTTCCTACTGAGATTAATAATTGAAGAGAGAATTTGTGAGAGAATTTAAGGACACCCAAAGTCTAGCCATGCTGTCAGCCTTATACAATGCCCAATGCAATATCACCGCTTTGAGGCTCTCTATTAAAGAATCGGTTTGAGATAGTAATTATGGGTAAAACAACACTGGGGCAGATCAGTGAGAGGCCGGACAGGATAGCCAGGAACGAATGGACACAAACAAAAACAAAACAAAGTACAAGGTTACCCACATCAGAAAATAAACCCCGGAATTAATTGCGCCCGATGTTTGCGGTTCTGTGATCATAAGCGTGTTAGCCGGTGTGAATCCGGTGGCCATACAGCAGATACAGTTGGCTGAGTGTTGGACACTGATGTAGTGTCTTGATAGTGTGGGCAACCGGTGTCCCTCTCGCCTGGAACTGTACTCTAACGCTGTTGGCACTTGGCGCCCTGGCCGCCGCACCATTGACGCAAGGGGCTTTTCTCCACGATCCGTTAAATAATTAATTTTTGTTTGTGTATTCGGATGCCAGGGAGTTGCGCATACGCTAACACTGCCAAGTCGTGTGCCCTTGGAGGTAACTAACTTTGCAGAGGAGAAATGATCACTGTGGTGCCATGGCAGAGGACAGACGCTTGTTGAAGGTTCACATGTCTGATCCGAGACTAAATCCCTCAATGACTCCAAGCCTTTAAATAGAAGTTCTTCCCGACATGTTTTGCGATAACCAAAGTCCCCAATTAACCTCAGGACCCGTTCCTGGTTTTCTTGTGCTCCACTTGCAGGTGTCTATTCCCCGAGTTGTATCACTTCTCCAGGGTTTACATCATGCATGGTCCATCCAAATGTTACACCTCATACCCCCAAATACAAACTGCTGTCTGTTCTATGCTCGTACATTTATTCTTGTCTATCATAGGCTACAGCAGATAGCCTTTGATTCCTTAGACTTCCATATTTTTCACTGGAGATTTCCTCATAAGGCAGATCCGATATATTTCCAGTAAGGCAGCCATGTGGAAGGAATTAAACGAACGCAGTGAGCACCAGTGTGAGTGCACAACACGTTTCACCATACAGGCGACTCTGCCTCGCTGTCGCCTTACACAGATGTTACAAATCAAATAAATAATAAATGAAGAGTAGGCTACAGCAGGACTGTACATTCTGTACTATGCAATCCATTCAATTCCCGGAGACCTGGAGTCTCATTAATTCAGCAGAATACATTTTAATGGTGATGCATAAGCACAAATGGCACCATCACACACACAGACAGAGAAGGCTGCCGGATTGAGCTGCAGGGATTGTGTAAAGAGGTGAAGGGACTCCCAACTGTTTGATACGTGTTAGTATGAGGAGATATAGGCTGCCTTTGCAGTTTTATGAAGACGCATGCATGGCATTTACACCTTCTTTCTGTTTAAAGGTGGTTAGATTATATCACATCAAGTGTGTATTGGTTGTAATGACGACATTATTCCGATTATGTTCACCAATAGTGCCTGATGTTGTTGATTGCACTTTAAGCATAATGAATGTTGTAGCCGACACAGCAAAACGGGCCTCAAATAGTTGATAGGACAAGTGTGCCTCATATGCTCTCCTCTAACTCTCTGTTCCCTAATGCCCCCTGCTCAGGCACTAGAGTACCTGTTCAAGTTCATCGTCCAGTCTCGGATCCTGTACTCGCGGGCCACCTGTGGGATGGAGGAGGAGCAGTTCCGCGCCAACATTCAAGAGCTGTTCCAGTCCATCCGCTTCGTGCTGAGCCTGGACAGCCGCAGCTCGGAGACCCTGGTCTTCACCCAGGTCAGATGGTTCCTAGGGGAGAGCTTCTCAGCGGACAGTCCTGTCTGTCAAAAAGCATTTTTTCTGCTTGCTTGGCAATCCCGTTTTAATTTTGTCTCTTTTTGTTTCTATTTTGTAACTGTTTCGCCGCTGAGTGATTCCAGATCTTTGGTTTTGCATGTTTGTGTTGCTTGTTTTTGATTAATGAAGCCATGTTGTTTTATTGTATTGAACCCCGCCCCCCCTTACTGTCGCCCCACCCTTGGCTTG
Organism: Gadus chalcogrammus; assembly: GCF_026213295.1. NCBI lineage: Eukaryota > Metazoa > Chordata > Actinopteri > Gadiformes > Gadidae > Gadus > Gadus chalcogrammus. The sequence continues at coordinate 11,794,825 of NC_079412.1, forward strand.
CTGTTGGACAGTTCAGGGGTGTGGTCAGCTGCATGCCTCTCTGTGGTCATATTCCAGCGCTTCTTCGGTCTCAGTAAGTCACAGCGCCCCCTGTGGACATTCAGTTCCAGTGCAGCAGCAGGCTGTGCCTCAATCCAACAAGATGACATTGAGTAAACTGTGGTCACCGCTGGGGTTTTTCTATTGAAATATATAATTAGCAGAGGTTGAAGGATTTTAACTATTTATCTTCATCATGAAAGAAACATGTGCGCATTTGTGTGTCCATGTAACATCCATTTGTAAAAATGCTAATATAAAGCTAATGCTCAATGTCGGCTCTAGCACACATATTAAAGAGCAGCCCTAACAGAGATTGTTCCCCGTTCATCTTTGCCCTCATAGGCGGCGCTGTTGAACAGTTTCCCGGATATATTCGACGAGCTGCTCCAGATGTTCACCGTCCAGGAGGTGGCTGAGTACGTGAGGGGCACCCTGGGGAGCATGCCCAGCACGGTGGACATCGGGCAGTCCATGGACGTGGTTAAGCTCCAGTCCATCGCTCGCACCGTCGAGAGCCGACTCTTCTACTTCCCCGGTGAGACGGCAGGCCCGAGATACACATTTAAAAACCAAACTTCTAATCCATAATCTATTTCATGTTATACCTCAACATTATAAACACATGAATAAACATTTGTGTTGTTTCATTATATATTATTTATGACCAATATTAATCGGTTGTTATCAATCCACTGTGATCAAAATTGTTCTCTCTATTCATATTTCAAGGCGAAATATTTCAAAACGTAGTCCAAGTCTATTTCCTCCCACTTATACGGCGTCTTGTCTCCTCCACCTCCTCCTCCTCGTCCTCCGCCCGCCAGAGTCCCGCAGCATCCTGCTGCCAGTGGTCCTGCACCACATCCACCTCCATCTGCGCCAGCAGAGGGAGCTGCTGATCTGCTCCGGGATCCTGGCCAGCATCTTCTCCATCATCAAGACCAGCGCCATGGTGGGACGACATGTGCCTGCTCAGCACACACGCTCGCACGCTCGCACGCACGCTCGCACGCACGCTTGCACGCACGCGCACGCACGCACACACGCACACACACACACACACACACACACACACACACACACACACACACACACACACACACACACACACACACACACACACACACGCTCACACACAAACACGCACAAGCTCACATAAACATACACACACCCCTGTTTCCTTTTTTGTCACCAAGAATGTGAGGTTTTGAGCCGATGTTCTTCCTCATTCCTGTGATATTGCTGTTTATCTGAGACTTGCAGACTGCACACAACTCCCCCTCCCCCCTCTAAACACAGCTATTGACATAGCTGAGTATAAAAAATGAATGGCAAAAAAACTTGAATGTAAAATTCATGTGTCCTTTTGAAAGACCCCGTCGCTCATTCCAGTGCAGCCTCGGCTTGTTACGGCCAACCGCCCCCCGTTGTCCCCACCGTTTAAATAGGCAATTAAGCAGCATGGGTCTCGCCATCAATTATTCATTCACTCTCACGGCCTTCTTCTTCTTCTACCTCTACTTCTTCTTCTTCTTCTTCTTCTTCTTCTTCTTCTTCTTCTTCTTCTTCTTCTTCTTCTTCTTCTTCTTCTTCTTCTTCTTCTTCTTCTTCTTCTTCACCACACCTCATCTTCCTCATCATCCTCTTCCTCTTCTTATCTCTTCCCCCTCTCTTTCTTTCATACTGGTCCTCTCCCAGGAATCGTCGGTTCAGGAGGAGGTGGAGATGATGGTGGAGAGTCTTCTTGACGTGCTGCTACAAACGCTGCTGTCCATCATGAGCAAGTCCCAGGCTGTGGAGACCTCTAGGGGGCAGAGATGCCCTCAGTGCACAGCAGAGATCACGGTCAGTCTCCCTTCCCTCACTCCCCACCCCAAACACCTAAAAAGGAGAAAATTATATCCTATTCTGCCATTCGACAGAAATTTTAATCCATTCCATTTTCTCAATGCAAGTCATTGATCAGCAGGAAGAATTCGGCCACCTTGCTCAAGATTGCTGAGAGGAAAGCTGTAGAAATCAAATCAGGGTTCAAAATGTATCTTCTTCTTCTGTGGTGCAGGGGGAGTATGTTTCCTGTCTGCTCTCGCTGCTCAGGCAGATGTCGGAGCTCCACTTCCATCACCTGCTCAACAACTTCCACAGTAAAGAGGAGCTCAAGGTGGGAGGCAGCTTTGTTCAGCCGCAGAGAAATAAATACAAAGGAAAAAATCGACAAGGGTGCCAAATGTGTTTACATGTCTGTCGCCCACCAGGAGTTCCTGCTGAAGATCTTCTGTGTGTTTCGTAATCTGATGAAACTGACAATCTTCCCGCGAGACTGGAGCGTGATGAGACTCCTCACAAGCCAGTAAGTCTGGTTTTTTTTGCTTAAAGGTGGGGAAGGCAATTTGGAGAAACCAGCCAGAATAGGCTAGAGTTTGAATGTATCCACCCAAAAAAATCCCACTCACTTCCTTCAGGCCCCCCTCCAAAGTCACTCCCCCAAAACATTTGATTAGCTCGTTAGCTTTGGCTATCGGTCTGCTTTGCCTTGTGTAAGACTCTGATCATGCACAATGAGTGCACAGGCAAAGTGAGTGCAGGTATACGGTAAGGTAAGTAGACAGACAGGTAGGCCATCCAATAATTTCATTCAGGGTGCACTAAATGTTTGGACGGGCTTCTTACAGGCCCACAACACAGGGTTTTTTTCTGTTTTTTTTCAGCGTATTTTATTTATTGATTTCTGTCGGGATGTAAAGAGAGTTGTAAAAAATATGACAAAAATGCTAGAAAGATAAATTGCCTACCCTACCTTTAAAGGGGATTTCTATCTTTTTCTAAAGGCCTAGCGGCAGATACCCGGCTGTCAGGGCTGATAAGGCTAGCGCTAACAGCTCTGTGTGTTTTCTGCAGTATCATCCTGGTGACCACACAGTTCCTGTCTCCCGCGCTGCACAAGAACTTCTCTGAGGCTGACTTCGATTTCAAGGTGTGTGTGTGTGTGTGTGTGTGTGTGTGTGTGTGTGTGTGTGTGTGTGTGTGTGTGTGTGTGTGTGTGTGTGTGTGTGTGTGTGTGTGTGTGTGTGTGTGAATTTGCATGTACCTGAGTAGTTACTAGTAGTAGTTTCAATGTACTAGTAGTCTCAATGTAATATTAATACAAATATTACAAAATTAATTTCCAGGAACCTCTCGGAACGCTTTTTAATATTTATTTAACATCTTATCTCATCTTATCATTCAGTTATCTTAAAAGTATCAGCATATAACTTTTTGTTCAATCCTAATGAAGATATGCATATGTATTCTGCTACTTTTTTACAGGTCATTTAGCAGATGTTTTGCGTGAATTTCCAGTGAGGCTAATGCTGCTTTTCTTGATCTTTCCCCTGGCTGTGGTGCAGGTGTGGAACTCCTTCTTCAGCCTCACTGTGCTGTACATCAACCAGCCCAGCCTGCAGCTGGAACCCCTCACCCAGGCCAAGAGGAAGAAGATCCTGGACAAGTCATTACAATTATAATTCATTAATAATAATAATAATAATAATAATAATAATAATAATAATAATAATAATAATAATCATAATCATGAAAATGACAATAATATATAATAATCACATTATTAACATCAATTATTCTTATTCATTATTACTTAATTTAAATATATTAGAATTATTAAATGATGGTAATTATTATCTTTATGACTAGTAATATGACTACATTCATTTTTATTTATCTGTTTGTTGTGTATTGATCATATGTTGTGCTCTGGTCTCTGTAGGCATGGCGATATGAGAGTGATGATGGGCTATGAGCTCTTCAGCATGTGGCAGAAGCTAGGTGAGATGGCGCTCCCTTTGGCTCCTCTGAAATAACGTCTATTGTCTTGCTGATGAAACCCCCATCACACCCGTGTCTCCCGCCCCCTCCCAGGGGAGAACAAGCCCCACTTCATCCCGGGGATGATGGGACCCTTCCTCGGAGTCACGCTGGTACCGCAGACTGAGGTGCGGAATATCATGATTCCAATCTTCCACGATATGATGGACTGGGAACAGAGGAAGAACGGCAACTTCAAACAGGTCAGCGCTGCTTTCTTCTGTGTTTTGTATTCGCATTGAACATTTCCATCTTGTGCCTCAGACAGCTTTGACTCGTGGATCACACAAGGAACAGTTGATACAATATACAATGCCCACTTTGTGTGTGTGTGTGTTTGTGTGTGTGTGTGCGTGTGTGTGTGTGTGTGGGGGGGGGGGGGGTGTTTGGGCATGTTGGGGTCTATTTCTGTGTGTTTGTCTATTTGTGTTTGTATCTGTGTCTCACATTGATGTGTATGTGTTTGTGTTTAATGTGTGTGTGTGTTTCTCTGTGACTGTGTATGCGTGTTTCTTTTTGTCTCTGAGTGTGTTTGTGCGTGTGTATGTGTGGGCGTGTGGGGGTTTATTTCTGTGTGTGTGTCTATTTATGATTATATCTGTGTCAAACATTGATGTGTATTTGTGTTTGTGTTTAACGTGTGTGTGTGTGTATGTCTCTGTGACTCTGTGTGCGTGTTTCATTTTGTCTATGTGTGTGTGTGTGTGTGTGTGTGTGTATGTGCGTGTGTGTGTGCGTGTGGGTGTGTGTACGTGTGTGTGACAGGTGGAGGCGGAGCTGATGGACAAGCTGGACAGCATGGTTTCCGACGGGAAGGGAGACGATAACCACAGGGAACTCTTCAGCTTGCTGTGAGTGTCGCAGTGAATACTGTTGCCTCACAACCTTCTCTGTGCAGCCCCCTGTCCCCCCCCGTCCCTCACTGTAGCAATCACTTGGCTACTCCGGTCAACAGAATAAACCCATCCATTCACCGCTCCAGTGTTAAGGGGGAATAGTCAGCTCAGTTCGGATGAAGTCGAAGACTCGAGACCAAAAAAGTTGTGGCAACACGTAGATTTGCAGTTCAACCAGTTTAATACGAATTTGCAGACTCTCGAGATGCAAGGGAAGGAATGAACAATGTCCGAGCCTACACAAGGTTAATTTATTCTTGAAAAGACGCCATAGAATGGTGAGCCATTTTATTTCTAGGTCTAATGAGTACCGTTGGTCAGAAGGATACTCCTCTTGAGACCTTAAGACTTACTTTTACTAAGGCCAGGTCTCCTCTGAATGTATTCCATTTGAAAGTACCCCACCATAACAAAGACACCATCCACCAAGGACCACAAGAGGACCCCTATCAGACTGCAGAGTGCATAGACACACTTGATGACAAGTAGAAACATATCTATCATCCTTTGAATAGTATCAGGATATTTTAGAATATATTGTTGTCCTATCGTAGTCATGTAAAACCACCAATCAAAGATCTCCTTCTGGACCAAAGGGATGGCTGCAGTGAAAAACCAATGAAGTGTGCAGCTTTGGCCAGTTCCTTCTGCTGTGAACCCCATTCATCCACTGAACTGTTCTCTTCTTCACTATGTCTCCATTTTCTGCAGCACGCAGCTCTTTGGACCCTACCCAAGGTATATACATAGATATATAACCCTTTTTTAACTGAGTATAATACATCATATATCTTGAATCATGCGCGTTGCATTATTCTCCTCCACCAGTTAAAGACAGGATGTTTCTGTTTTTCCAGCCTGCTGGAGAAGATCGAGCAGGAGACCTGGAGAGAGACCAGCATCTCCTTGGTGACGTCGGTCACCAGGCTCATGGAGAGACTCCTGGACTACAGGTACTTCCTCTTGGCGTTGGGGGCCGTAGGATGGTTGAGTGCTTGACCCCCAGTCCAAAGGGTTGTGGGTTGAAACCCCCATGTCTGCACTCTTAACGTCGGCCTCACTCCTATCTTCACATTAAATGACTCCTAACTTCTCATTTAGTAGACACTTTATATTAAAAGTTTTCCCTAAATAGCTAACGTTAACCTGTTGTGCTCGACCGTCTCGCTAGAGGCAAGTTCAATTCCTACCAACATGAAAACACTGTGATGATCTTGAGATGAGATGAACATTTTTTTGTTTTTTCTTCAGGGACTGTATAAAGGGGGAGGAGGGGGAGAACAAGAAGATCAGTGGCTCCGTCAACCTCATGGTAATCACCATCTTTCACTTATCTCTATCCGGTCAACGCATCTTTAATCCGTAATGGTATCTGTGATGCTAATGCTGCTGGCTGTTTCCGCCCGTTAAGGCGTGGCTCTAACAGACCTTGTTTTGTACCTCCTCCCCTCCCCGCATAAGAACTTCTACAAGTCCGAGGTGAACAAGGAGGACATGTACATCCGTTACATCCACAAGCTGTGTGACCTCCACCTGCAGGCGGAGGACTTCACAGGTGAGGCCCAGTTCAGGCCCGCCCCTGCTGTGTAGTAAATATTGTGTTTAATGCATTGCGGCCATGAACTGCATCCATTGGCAATATTTTAAATAAATCATCATATCAATTATGAGGTACGCCATAATTAGTCTACATTATACTCACACTAATACTAGCTTGTTTACGTTGTGTTATATAAAACCTGCGGTTTCCCGTAAGCAGCCGCTCGCTGGTGGCTCCAGATGCAGCTAGGGCTACAGTTACTTCATCTTCCAACGTTGTAGATGATATAGCTATTACTCAGCTTTAAAATAGCTATATATAGCTTGTTCATCTATATCTTTCAACCCATTTTTAATGGAGTAATATGTGAGAATATTCTGTGGAAAAGTTACATAGTGCAGGTTTAATTATACAATTATTAATTTAGAATTCATCATGACATCGTGATACGATGTCATGATGTATCACATCATTTAGTCTTTGACCATCAATTATTCAGGATGGACTCTTTCTGGCCTCACCACTCACTGACCTCTGACCTTTGGCCCCTTCCCCCTGCCCACAGAGGCGGCGTTCACCTTGCTGCTCTACTGGGAGCTGCTCCAGTGGGAGGACCGGGCGCTCAGGGACTTCCTCCACTACCCCTCACAGAGCGAGTGGCAGCGCAAGGAGAACCTCAGCCGCAAGATCCTCCACTACTTCAACAAGGGGAAGGCAAGTCCCTGAACGGCCATCCCTTTTTCTTTCTATTGTTGTTGAAATGGTTTCACAAATGGCTCAAATAGGAGTAAAAGCAACCTATCATGGTGTTTTTCAATCCGGATATTGTCATGATCATACCAACATTGATATTTTTTAGTCGAGATAAAACCTATTTTCACCGCTTTTGAATTAACTTTTTAAAATTGAGGAAAACATTAGGATCGACGAACAACATCGTTTGACTTTCATATTTTGTTCAGTTGGGTTCTGCATTTGAACCTTCACTATGTCAGTGTTCCCATTTGCAGCCTCTAGTGGCCTGAGTTGTAGCTACATTTATAGCTATGTCACGTATAGACACTGTCATCCTCTGGCACTGGTCCCTTTACGGATCAACTCATGGATAGATGGGGGGGTGTTTTATCTACAAAAACATTCTAGTTCAGATACTGCTCGTATGGAGTTATAAGCTGCTGTAGAAAAGCGACATAGTGCAGTTTTAACCTTTCAAAATGTAACCGCACAAGCCAGCTAGATATAATATGTACTTTAGGGATTAGTTGTTATCTTGTCCATTTGTTACATAAACGATTATCATTTCTATGGTAACAAACGTTTTTGTTATACTGCCCACGTAGTGATCAGCTGCTAATGTTAACCCCCCCCATGTCATTAGCTGTGCCAGCATTCTGTTTTCATGCACGTCACTTCATCTTATCACTTGACAAATCTGCTATTTATTAGGCTGATTAGTCACATTATGGTTCCAAATCCCCCCACCTACTGTTTGAGTTAATAAAGGAAACCCAATATAATCTAAAATAATCAAAAACATTATACTAATAACCATTTTAGTGCCTCCAGTTTGCCAGTAAATGTAACAACCTATTTTCTGGCTCTGCAACACAAGATGGATACCGGTACTAACAATAAATGCATGTTTAATTGGTAATGTTTCAGCACTAATTCTGACACTATCACAAGAGTCTCTCCAGGCGCACTCAAAAACCATCCATCATTTTTTATGTTTTTTTTTTTTGGGTGGAACAATCTTGTTTGATTTCCTTTTGCTCATATAGTCTTATTCTCCCGTCTGTATTTCCCTTTTTTCCAGTGTTGGGAATATGGAATATCTCTATGCCGGGAGCTGGCTTTCCAATATGAGGCGTTGTATGATTACCAGAGCCTCAGCTGGATTCGGGTGAGTGCGGCTTCCGTCTCCATGTTGTTTGCCTTTCATTATCGGCTCGCTGCTGCAGGCACGCTATGTGCTCAAGAATGTATTATCCTCCAAAGATAACGTGGGATGGGGGATTTTTTTAGCCTGTCTCTCTCTCTCTCTCTCTCTCTCTCTCTCTCTCTCTCTCTCTCTCTCTCTCTCTCTCCCCCTCTCTCTCTCTCTCTCTCTCTCTCTCTCTCCCTCTCCCTCTCCCTCTCCCTCTCTCTCTCTCTCTCTCCCTCTCTCTCTCTCTCTCTCGCTGTTTCTCTCTCAGTCTCTCTCATCAAGCCCGTCTTGTGTCTTGTGCGATGCATGTCGGCAAAACAATTTAATAATCACCCGTTGATGCCCAGCCCACACTCCACAACAGCGTCAGCCTCAGCCTCGGCAGCGACGGCGGCTTTGGGTAGTTGAGGGTGTAATTAAAGCATTATTCGTTAGGATGATTGTGTAAGTGTTTATCTTTTCCCCTGGCAGAAAATGGAGGCTGCTTACTATGACAACATCATCGAGCAGCAGAGGGTTGAACCAGAGTTCTTCCGAATGGGTTTCTATGGCAGGAAGTTCCCCTTCTTCCTCCGGGTAAGAGGAGCAGGCCCCGACTCTCCAGACGTACTTAATATTCTGCTGACTCGGCTGGCTGGCCGCGCTGTCCCTCTGGTGGTTTAGGCAGCTCGCTCAAGTCCTCCGCCGGTACAAAGGTGCAAAAAACTGATGTTGAATTTTATTATGGAACCGGATGGCAAGTAGGGCCTGTTTGTCTCGGGGGACGGGGGGCGACGACTTGAAACGTTTTGAGCCGACACTGCGGATTAATTCACGCTCTGTGGTTTTAGCATGGGTTTATAGACAAGATCAGTTCATAAAACGGATTATTTAAAATAAGGATTAATATAAGGTTTACAGGAATAGCTTTTGGTGAGTCATTGACAGCATAATTACAGCCCACTCTCAAGATAAGCAATTTTTTTTGCATCCACTTTTATCCTCCACCTCCTCTTGCTTATCGCTCCTCTTAACTTTCTAGAACAAGGAGTTTGTTTGCCGCGGGTACGACTATGAGCGGCTCGAGGACTTCCAGCAAAGGATGCTGGGAGAATTTCCACAGGCCATCGCCATGCAGCACCCCAACCAACCAGACGACACCATCCTGCAGAGCGATGCTCAGTGTATCCTTAACCATTGCACTTCAGTTATTAGTATTGTGGAGGACTCGGGAGGAAAGCTACCATGCTAACACTGATACATTACAGCTAGCTCAACAAGCTAGCATATACACAATGGCTAGGAGACTTTGATGTTTAAGATTGATATTACTATATTTATCATTGTTTTTTAAGGTGAATTGATCTAGAA
>NC_079412.1:11804543-11809543 GCF_026213295.1 Gadus chalcogrammus
TTTTCTCATGGTTAACCTTGAGAATATATACAAGAAAAAACAAATCAAACAATCAAATAATATCAAACTGAATACATCTATTTTTATTTTCTGTTTAATTTCACACCCTCACAGACACAAACACAGATACACACACACACACACACACACACACACACACACACACACACACACACACACACACACACACACACACACACACACACACACACGCACACACACACAAACACACACACACAAAAACACACACAAACACACACACAGACAAACACGTAAAAACAAACACAAACACACACACACACAAACACACAAAACTCCAACCAACAAAGTAGTGAGATCAAGGGGGACGGGAGAATATGCAGGCACCTCAATCTCCCTCTCCACAGAAGGATAAGACGGTTGATGGCTGAACACAGAAACCAGAACATACCTCCTCTCGTATTCTTTTCACAGTCTCCCCTTTCTGGAAAGAGAGAGCAGAAAAACACGGCCAACAAAAGCATCAAGCTGTATCAAGGGAACTCGCATCAAGATGAAATAGCTTGATAGTCGGTGTACAAAGTGTCACATGAGATGTCAAATCCACCAATTCAGGGCGGTTATACGGTATTCCCCCCCTACATAGACAAAGGCTTTGTATAGGCTCCTCAGACCAGATAACCTTTGAACCACGCTCAACTCTCTCTGTATGATTCGAAGCAAACTCATGGCACTTGTTAAGGTCTATTGTCTCTTCCAGCGCGGGGCTGCTCATCTGAGGGAGTGGAAGCCGCTGCAGGAATTGAAAGAATGGGCTGGACAGCACGGTGGCAAGTGATCATCAAATGTATTTTGGTGTTCCTGTAAGTCGGCAATTACATCTCTCACTGTGCCTTTGTGTTCTCCAACTCTCTCGACCACCCCCCTCTCTCTCTCTCTCTCTCTCTCTCTCTCTCTCTCTCTCTCTCTCTCTCTCTCTACCATTGTTTTCCTCTATTTTCCTCTGGAACATTCTGACAACGCCAACACACACACTAGTTTGCCCATTTTCTCAGCGTGTTACTCTGACCTGACCACCCGTTCCATGGCTTTATTGTTTGGTTTTAGTTTATGTTGTGCATACGTTTCCTTTGTATTACAACGGGATAGCTCGTAAAGCTCAGCCAGGAACGAGGAGGGAGCCAACCTTTCCCTCCTCACAGGCAGTAGAAGTGCCCACAGGGGTGCTGGCGGTAATATGCCTCTCGGTGCTCTGTTTCACTGGCTAGGCTAGCACTCAGTGCACTAATGCTGCTGTGTGATGGATGGCTGTGCGGGATCAGGAGATGGGATGATTCTTGAGAGGGTTGGGGTAAGGCAATTATGTGTGGATGGAGATACAGCCGGAAAACACTTTTTTGTCAGCCACTCTACCGACGGACTTTAGAAACCTGAATGAAATCCCTCACAAGATGAACCATTGTGCATCTGAATATAGAAGGTGTGGATTCTGCCCGAAGATCCCCCCACCTCCCTGCCTAACCCATAACGCTTGAGTATTGGAATCTTTACATTTCCACTGTTCATTAAGGAATGGTAATAACAATCCTTAAAAGAAGATACATTTCTAAAAACACCATGTAATTGAGTTTGAGTTGACCTTGTTAGCTATTTTCTATTTCACAGTCAAATCAATTCACATAATCCCATAAGCATGCAGAAAAAACTTGTTTTCACCGTTATTTTACACACACGTTGCAGCAACATGATTTGCTCTACATCTGAATCCCCAGTACTTTGTTTTGTTTTTCACATCTGATGTCTTCATGTCCTTGCTGGAAGGCTTAACATTTCAACCCGTACCCATACGATAATGAGTTCCCAGCCCCCCTTCATATAAAGCCTGCCAAGGACCAACACATCGCTGGCGAGCGCATTCTGTGGTTGCTTCCACCACGTAAATGCCTCTATCAAGAAGAGTCTGATCCTATACAGATCCCCCCCGACGATGGTCCAACTTCCTGTTTAATTTGGAAACCCATCATACTCTGGAAGTGAGAGACGCGCCGAAAGCCATTTCATGATAACTTTGAGCTCAAGTATTAAAGTCACAATATGTACGATTGAACCCCTTCCAGTTGGTAGGCAGGAGACTTTCAGTAAGAAAGACTCAATAATATTGTTCAACTTTAACTGGCTGTGCGACTGTGTGATGTGACCTATCATAGCTCGTCTGGCTGGGTGGCGTGAGTGGAGGGGCTCTGAGTGTGGTGATAGAAATTACGGGCTGGCTAGCGTCTTTTTAGTTTTAGAATATATCATTTGTAGGATGTTATTTTATTGATAACATTGTTGAAATCATTATCGCCCTGTCAATATTGACCAGACTACAGACACTATTGGTCTGCAGACTGTGTTGACTTTGGATATGTCCTGGTTATTTTAAGCTACAAGCTATTTGAGATGTAAGACATTGCGACTTTAACAGTACAAAAATAATGCTCACCTTTCCGATGATGCTGCCCACCTCCTAAAGGATTGAAAAAAAGCAAAGGCTATATCATTTAGCAAAAGAAAATGCCCAAATTCAACAGGTACATTGACCTGTTCTAAAAGCAGGAGCATATAGTAGCGGCTATGGGTTTTTCACTGCCAGGCAAAAGGTCTAGGGTCTGACTCCCAAAATCGCATTCATGTATATATCGATTGGTACGTTTTGTAGCTCATACTGATACAAAGTATCAAACAAATACAGGTAAATAAAAACACCCCATAATATATATATACGTGCGTTCCATGCAGTCTGATCATCAGACTCTAAGACGGGCATCTTCGACTTTCTTTTTGTGGCTTTGTTTCTCCTGCATGAATCCCTATGTATTATAGATGAATATCCATAAACATATAGATTGTTCGGAAAAGATGGACACACGTTGAACCCTGGTTTAACCAAAGGGGTTCCCGTGGCTCTTACCTTTCCATGCATGAGCAGTCTGAGCGTCAGCGTGACCCCAAGGCCCTCCTCCCCAAAGTCCTGCTCACAGTTCATCTCGGTGTGGGACGGTTGGCAGGGAGACGCATGTACAGGGCTCATTCGCTGCAGGGCACCGCGTCACAGGGAAGACCAGGGTCAGTCCTTGAAGTCAGGCACACACACGCACCCACACACACACTCACACACACACACCTCGCCGAGTCCTTCAGGGGTGTGGGGGTGAGGGGGTGGTGTTTTCACGCTTGGTTGAAGGTCGGGTCGTCACTTTTTTCTTTTGGCCCGAGATCCGTCCAGACGCCCGCTAGGAGAGAAGCGTGCAACAGTTGATTTGAGGTTGATGCGTTGTGGTTTAATGTGACAAATGATTCATTTATAGGCACATACATACATACATGGGCAAGTATACATGACGTATAACATGAACACGCGCACACACAGACACACATCGACACACGCGCACACACACACACACAAAGACACACACACAAACAATGGTTCATAAATCAACACACAATGCACATATTGCTGTTTGTTTGACCTTAAACATCAATTATTGACAATGTTCTTTCTCAAAGCTGCCAGTGTATTTCCCATTGTGCCCCCATTGTTACATTATGAAGACATTATTGTGTTTGTGTGTGTGTATTATGGCTGTGTGTGTTTGTATATGTGGTAAAGGTATAGGCATATGTAAGGGTTGCATGTGAATGCATTCACTCAATGTTATTTATTTGAAATCAATACCCTATGTAGATCATTAAGAGCCAACCAATGTGCGAGGGAGTTTTTCAAATGTGACAGCGTATGGCATGGTGATCCTTAGAGGTCTTTACAAAGAGCCCTATTGCTTTGTGAACTACTTTCTATCAATATAAGCCTTTAGAATTAATGACTGCACACAACAAGGGCAACATGAATACTTTGCAGGGGAATTCACATCAATTGGCAACGTGTCTTGTTAAGAGTATCTTTAGGGGAAATGTTCTCTGAATCAACAGTGAGTAGCATGAATGACAAATCAACCGCTTCTTGCCACAATTAACCAACTGAGAAACCCTCAAGCTGTTTTTTTAAATGAGGGAGCAGGAAAGAGAACTACAACGAAAGCAAGATATTTAAACAAGAAGCGAGGTGTAATTAACACGCAGGCAATTTGTTTCAAACAGTTATTTCACAACCAAGTTTATGATGTATTTTTTCTCTTGTTAGACCTCTGTCGATCCACACCATGCCTCGTTCGATGCATGCGAAAAACCTGAGAAGAAAACCAACAAGGTTTCATGAGGGGGAGCGCGGGCGAATCTGCCAAGCAAATGAGCAGCACTGCTGGAGAGAGCAGGATGACAGCGAGTCGCTGGCGGTGTACGCGTGCATGCTGCCGCTTGACATGTGATGACTACTGTGTGAGTCACCTGGGTGCCCAGGGTTTTAACCGTACCATGTGTATAATTAGTATGTGGGTATTTTTACTGTTTCCCCGTCTGATTTATGTTGCCCTAAAGTTAGACAAGTAAGACAGAGGGAGGGAGGGAGGGACAGAGAGAGAGAGAGAGAGAGAGAGAGAGAGAGAGAGAGAGAGAGAGAGAGAGAGAGAGAGAGAGAGAGAGAGAGAGAGAGAGAGACAGAGAGAGAGAGAGAGAGAGAGAGAGACAGAGAGAGAGAGAGACAGAGAGAGAGAGATAGAGAGAGAGAGAGAGAGAGAGAGAGAGAGAGAGAGAGAGAGAGAGAGAGAGGAGGGTGGGGGGTAGGGCTGCCTCTATATAAATATAGATGACAGGACGCCACGTGGAATAAAGACGTGATATGGCGAGGTTTATTCCCTGCGCTTCCTTTGAACGGATCGGCGTGTCGGCCTATTCGGTTTGCCTGATGCTGCCCCATGGGCTTGCGGCCCATAACTGTAACGTTCAATTGATGTTGTAAACCGCGACTCGCGAGCAGCCTATATGAGAGCATATAGGCACACTATTGTGCTCCCGATAAGCGACTGAATATTTCATGTGCAGCACAACCTCATGTGAACACAGTTTAATGGATCGGGGAAGAA
>NC_079412.1:11814543-11824543 GCF_026213295.1 Gadus chalcogrammus
GCGATGGGAAATGATAACATCAGAGATTGTTCTATTTCGCGGACTGTCATACCTCACAGAGCAGGGGGATCAATACAAACAAGGCCTTGTCCTGTCACATTTATAGGACAAAGCCTGCCCGGGTCAATGCTGATGTCAATCCATCAGCCCCCCCCCCCCTGCGCACATACTGTTTTTAAGACTGAAAAGAAGCAGTATAAGCCCATTCTGAAGGGTGTATCTATAGTTAGTCCATAGGTTAGTTACCAGAGCAAGTAATTGAGGTTTATGTGTTTTTGCAGCATATCCTACCCGCTTAGCTTACTGATGTGTGAAAATCTTTAGTTCGATCTCAGAAATACACCAGCGTTCCCCTTTTCACGGAGCAGTCAGCAGCACACCATCTGCTTGTTAAATCCAAACCCTCCATTTCTCTCCCAGCTTGTTACGTCCAGCTTGAGCAGCACCACCGAAACGAGCCGATAATAAAGCTGAGAGGCCTGCTGTTTAGGGGCTAGTGGACGGGGAGCTGATCCACAGTGGCCCTGTTGGTTATGGAGGCATGCTGACACTGTGGTCATGTTCAGGGTTAATAGTTAAGGGTGGGACCAGTGGCTGCCTTGCCTCACATACTTAGGACCCTATGGTCGGGTAAATATGTCATTAAGGCTGCCATACATTCTCCTGTTACAACTTTAAAAGTTCCCTTAAGAATAAGTCATCGCATGTTGTATCATTTCATGTCATTTGTTTATTTTTGTTCTCGCTGAGGATTCAAGGATGACAAATGGCCGCCGTCAGCCTCCTCCTCGACCTGACTTACGACGTCACATTCCTTCTTATTAGAGAGCTTTCCTCTCGCAAGCACATAGCTCACACTCAATAGATTTTCTTTTTGGTTTGCGTGGTAGTGAGCGCACTCAGGAAGGGCATTAACTCAAGCTTTTATTCCACCCCTCTTAACCGAAGGTCATGCTCTGTATCTAGCACAACGCCTTAGCTCCTTCTCTCCTTCCCCCCCCCCCCCCTCTCTCTCTCTCTCTCTCTTTCTCTCTCTCCTCATGCTCTCTCAACCTTGCCCTCATCGCGATACACTCTACACGCCAAACACTAGGGCATGAGTCTGAAAACTTGACACCTCATCGGGGGGGAAGGGAGAGAGAGAGAGAGAGAGAGAGAGAGAGAGAGAGAGAGAGAGAGAGAGAGAGAGAGAGAGAGAGAGAGAGAGAGAGAGAGAGAGAGAGAGAGAGAGAGAGAGAGAGAGAGAGAGAGAACGGCGCAGAGGGAGGGAGGAGGCAGAGAGCAGGGGATGATCAATGGCTCTTAGTATAAAAGTAACTAGAGATTATATGGATTTGCGTTCGCTTTCCTTGATGAAGCCATGAGAATTTGGAGACCGGTGGGTTCCATCCTGGACAGAGGCACCTTTCTATAGGCTTCACAGTTATGTGGGAATTTAAGGTTGATTGAGAGTAGATTCTTTTGAAACGCTGCATGAATACCTTTTTTATGATTGTTGCGGCCAAAAATCCTTGATTATGCAGCACGTTTTCTTAAAAAATGCGATGAATTATGCGGGAATTTGCAAAAATTGCAGGAACTCTGTTGTGAAGTAAACGCAACATTTTTCAACTTTCTAAGATATATGTGACTTTTTTGCAACGAAATGCGGGGATTATGAAATCATGCAAGCCCCACATATTTTGCGCGGAAATCTGCAATTTATGTGGTGAGAGTGCGGCATATTTGAAAAAAATGCGGCCCCTACATGAATATGCAGACTTTGGCTGATTATGCGTTGAATTATGCGATCGCATAATCACGTTTTTCTGGAGGGACTGTATAAAGCGTGACTTTAATCAGTATGTGTAACTTTATTAGTTATCCTGTTAATGTCAAATATCAGAAATACAGGCAAGCTGTATCGCTTCATAGTGGCGGTTAGAATATTATATTTACAATTGAATCTTGCCGTAATTTTACCACTTTAGTATATTATTCTCATTTTTACACTCTAGCAGTCTCATGAAGACCACACATCATCACAAATATTAAATTAAGCTCTACACAAAAATTCAAGATGGACGACGAAATAACACAGACAGCAAAATGTGAGCCATTCACACTGGATACCGAACCACGGCAACAAAATTACATAAGCCCCACTACAACAAACTGAGCCCATTTCCAAAAATAGTGCACTCCTTGTTAAATATTTCAAGCGCTTGGCATCTAAGGGGGGGGGGGGGGGGGGGGTGAAGAAGCCTCCATTCCTTCTTGCTTGCCAGCTAAAAAAACACAAGCGAGGATGCAGGCAGGCAATTTTAAGGGAACCCTTCGTTTGGTACCCTGCAAGCCAAGCGGATTACTGTCGCTAAAATCCGTCCTTCAGCTCAGCTCCTCTTGGACTGCTTACTCACTCGAGCGGGTGGCCTGAACGCACAAACACACACGTACGGTACGCACACGGCTCTCCATTTGCCTTTATAGTTTCTCGTGCTGTACTAGAAAAAAAGTCTGGAATCTGCTCTGTGACAGTTAGGCTCTGAACTAAATTACCCCCCCCCCCCTCCCCTTTGCTCCACGCTCATGAGACCGTCTTTGTAGAGAGGAACAGAGGGGAGCAGGAAAGTCATGCGGCCTGTTGGGCTGCAGGGTGATACGTTTAGCGGAGCTGATGATGAACACAAGCCTTTCTTTTTCTTAAAGGGTACATACCCTACAGCCCACTCTCCCCCCCCCCCCTTCACTCCCTCCTTCATTCTTCCCTCTCTCCCCATGGCAGAGACAGCATTCAAAAGAATCTGAAGAAAAATAGAACAGATCACATTACAAGCTCTGCAGAGACAAGAACCGATTCATGGCCAAACAACAAGGGTGAAAATGAATACACCGACCTTGCAAATTATGATTATGATATGATATCACAATTAGTGATATAATAATAATAATAATTATTATTATTATTATGGCTGTCATTTCCGCCATCGAGAGCTTGTATCCTTAGCTGTATTTTGTTCATTTTTTCCTCATTCCTCAAACACTCTTAACCAAACATGTATTCAATTCAGGGATTTGGGTTACTTGTCATCATCCTGAATTTACTAATGAAACAAAATACAAATCAGAGAATCAATTCCACTAGATTACACTGACAGAAGTTATTAGCAGCATAAGCCTCTGGAGTTTATAGTTATTATACCGTGGCAAGCATAGGTTAATTCTCTCAAATGGGGGTTAATTGTAACAGGGTATCCATCTGAAGTATTAGAGAGCAAATTAATAATAAGAAATATGACTGCCCCTATGACAACAACATGGTGAGGAAAGGAGTTCACAATTTTGAACGAAACACAGTATTGATTGACCCTTAAAAAGGAAGATCACATAGAAGTGACTGTGTATTATTAATCTCACATAAAGGTTCTAATGGTCCAGATCCAAACCAAGCCTACCACTCCACTTCTTCTTGGCTGTCTCGCTCTCCCTTCTCCTGCAGAACAAATTAATTAAGCAAAGCTCCTGAACAGGGCCAGCCTCTCGCAAGGAGCTGATGAGTCTATATTGAATGAACAAGAGACCCGTTTCCTCCCCTGGCTTTCTGCAGCAACAGCAGCATCTTATTGGACAAGGGGCCATATCGGCAGTTCCTAGACGTGGGAGCAGCATGTGTCAGGTGGTCTGGCCTGTGTTATTTATGACGCTTCCAGGCCCAAGTCCTTACTCTGCAAGCAGAGATGGTGGTGAGGTGGGTGGGTTTCAGAATTAACGGAAAGCATATGGGGGATGGGGAACAGGATGTGTGTGTGTGTATGGCGGTGGGGGGGGGGGCTTTGTATTAGATCTTTGATTCTTGCAGTGCATTAAGGAATTGAATTTGGACCTCAGCCCCCACCTGCTCGCCTCTAGTGTCCCCCTGGAGGGCTTTTATGACATACAGATCTCTCAGAGCCACTGCTGGAGGCCCGATGGCTTCTCTAAGCCATCCCATAATAAGCACCATGAGTGCATTGCGTATCCACATGCACACGTCACACAGACACAATTGAAACACAAAAAAACACACACCTACACAAAGACAGACAGACAAACAGACACCTACACAAAGAGAGACAGACAAACAGACACACACACACACACACACACACACACACACACACACACACACACACACACACACACACACACACACACACACACACACACACACACACACACACACACACACACAGCACACAGCACACAGCAAACAAACCTATATTTGTATGTGTAATACACATACACCACAGAGCAAGAACGAGCAACTCTGGCTCTGGCATTTTAAGGATGCTATGTACAAAGGATTTGAAGTGAATTTTCCAAGTTTTCATATTTTACTGTTAGATACATTGTATTTACAGCATACAGTAATATGCTTCTGAGTAGAAGGATAAAAGTATCTTTCTTGACTATTGAGTATTGCATTGGGTCCAAGCAATGGGGTTATTATAGATGATTGGACGGTAATTATTACATACGACGTTATCCAGATACCTACAAACGCATGGCACTGCCTCTTCTTCCAGGGGTCGTCATTTCGAGACACATTTTCAAGGAATAATTAAATGAGCCTTCTTGGTGAGTTATGTAGGATTTCCACGTCAAACATGTAGGCTACTTGCTCAGCATCAAGCAAACGCCCACAGTCCCAGGGTTTGATGAAAATGATCTTTGTGCAGTTATGACCAGCACAGTTAGCAATCCATTATAATAAATAAACGTATCCAAACAACAGAAGAATTGTCTCGTCGATCCCAATAAACCACTGCTGTTCTCTAAGAGCATCTGGCGACTGGCGACTTTCTGAAACAGTGTTTCTAATTCCATTAGTGGGCCTGTATTCGTTCGCTTCCTCTAATAAGCAATATAATCAAACACTGTTATTCTTTGTAAAGTGCATACAGTAGAGCACATTTTAAGTAAAAATTCAATGGATAGCCTATGTCTGAACTGTTTTACAACGATGACATAAAGACAACCCTGTCCAAGATAGTAAGATACATAAGTTAACCCAATATTCAAACGTACCGCCAACAACAAAATCGCGATGAGCCGAAACACATCAACGATTAATCTCCCAAACCAGATGCACAGTGGTTTCAAATACTAAGTTAAACGCTGAAATTTGCAACATACAAACACATTGTATTTCAGGCTATCTCTCCAAAAAGTGCCACCTACCTGTTTTTTTGTTGCTATGTTTCGTGCAATTCCTACTTGGGTATTTCCATAGATCTATGTCACTTGGCTTTGTATCCAAATAGTCAAGTGATACGGACGCACAGTGATCCTCCTCCCGGCGTGTCGCGCTGAGGCAGTACAGCAGTAGATAGAGAGAGCGAGGCGCCTGTGCGTTAAGGTAGGGGTGGGTGGGGGGGAGATTGAGCGGGAGGTGACAGGATGACCGAGCGACCACACTTGTTCACACTGAGCACAATCAACCAAGGGAATATCAGAGCTTCGCATGCGCCCTGGGTATAAGTGCTCCCCTACTGCTTAACAATTACCCCCTTTTTAAAATCCCTCTAGCGGGGTTTCTGTCCCAACACCAGCACCTTTAATTTTAGATGCACCGCGATTTCCTGTGCGTCGCTCAGCACACTGACGCATTCGGGATGGCTGAGCGTCTTCAGGGAATAATATTTGTATTATATTGGTTACATGTTTTTTGAAATCCCTTACTGCGGATGTTGTAACTTTCATGCAGGAAACATATTTTTAATTGTAATAATGAATTAGCTGAATTATTTGATATGTAGGCCTAAGTTTAGCATCTATACTATATTCTAATAGAGGGCTGATTTGCCTAGCCTGTTTTGATACCGTTTTGATTTTATGAAACATGCATTCGTTTTTGACTATTCCGGGTTAACAATGTAATTCAAGGGCAATTATTTCTAAATAGGCCTACATGGTAACATTCAGGCCTAACGTGTGTCATTCTGCCCTTTGCCATATTTCCATAATTAAAGGGTTCACTGGCATTATCAAGGTTGATGGAATAATCAGGGGTAAAGTGTAACATTATCATCGCGTGATCTTTAGGAGATTCACAGTTATTTTCAGTGTTCTCTCGTACAGCGCCATCAAGTGTCATTATATTGACACTGCAAAAATAAGCATAGCCGCATCCGATTTAATAAATAGGAGGACTTAAAATGGAGTTCATATGTGAAAAAATATAAATAATGATCTCGTTAAAGACTGGCTGTCTATTAATATTTTTTTAATTAAAATGGTACAAAGTAACTAGCCTATAGTCTATAGGCCTATTGATTAGGCTACATGGCCAATTTAGCCTGGCTACATACAATAGGCTCCTGGATGTGAAATTCATGTTGACCCTAACAACCGCAACCCTAACAACCGCAGTAATAAAGAAGGCTAATTTTATGTTATTTTCTTTAACAATGTGCCACCATGATTTATTAGGTAGTCATACCTTCGACTTGCGAATTAAGTCATTTTTTTCGCACAGTAGGAGGCGCTATATGATCACTACGCAGTCAAGTGTTTTATTAGAAAACAAACAACATTAGGCTGGCACAAGAGCAGTATGGGTCAAACTAATTCCCATTACCAAACCCTCAGCGTGCAACTTTTTCACTGTCGCCATCACATTTGTTCAAACTTGTTTTTAACTTTTTTTCACTGCAGCCATCACTTTTGAATTTAATTATTTGAAAATATGAGTTTCTAATGCAAAAAACCCGGCCACCCACGGCTCAATCAACTGGATGGGTGCCACCTCACTAAATACATTTGTTCCGTGCAAGAAAGTGCAGGTTTAACAGTGCAGGTTTAAGGTGTATATTAGGTCTACAATAAAAAAATAACGTGGCGCATATCTAGCCCTACGTCGCCTATCGAGGCTATTGCAGAAATAATCTACGGGGATATTTAATAAACATAATGATTGCTTTCTTGCATGGACTCAATGGGTTATGGTCAATTATACAACGGGGGGCCTGAATCCAGCGATCTGATTGGTTCCTAACTGTTGTATAATGAGCGTATACATAACTGCTATGACGCCATATCATTTTGTGAAAGTATCACTCCGCGCCTTGAAGTGGAAAGTGTCAAAGAATACAACCGTATTTTTACTAGTGTGTGTGTGTGAAGTCATTTTGCCATAATTTTAACAGTTGCATAAAAGCAATAGCACAGTTCACTGAAGTCTAAAATCGGCGAGTGAACTGCTCCATAGGATAAATTGCCGGCTAACTGCTCTATCGGAGCCTTCTCTCGGAGGGACGCTAAAGTGTGTTGCCTAGCGACCGTCGATGCATAGCGGCAGCCAGGAGGGACTACTTTTTGGTAGTCTTTAATAAAACGGCTACTTTGACTTTCTTGGTTTCTTTTTAAATGTAGTGTGTCTATGACTTTCGTTTCGCCATAACAGTAACCGTTGTATAAAAGCAATAGATCACTTCAGTCAGTGGCATGTGCTCATTATACCACTGTGAAGGGGGTCGCCGGCCCTCCGCTGCGCGTCGGGGCCGGACAACGCCCCTTAACAGTGGTATAATGAGCACATACCACAGCCTGGAGTGATCTATTGCTTAAGTGTATTCAACGTAGAAATCCCTATTCATTTATATCCCACATAATACAGATATGCTCAAAGGAAAATTTAGCCCTGTCGCACAGGCAACCACTACTTGCTTTGTTCAATGCAATATAGGCCGTCTACGCCTCTGTGAATTGGAGCCTTACCAATACCTTTCACAACAAATGGCACTAAACCAACAGGAGATGACAACATGGCGACCACAACAATTACTCAGTCATGGAATTTGTCTTTCTCTTTCTCTACTCCTGGGGGACACAGGCCCTGACATGATCCTCCTTACCTATTTCTTGCTTGAGAAAGTGGGCTATCAGGACATGCGGGAAGGACGTGTTAGTACATTTGTCTTTGCCAATATGTTAATAGAGATATAGAGTTACTTTAATGTGATACCTTCAAGACATAAGCCTTAGGATAGCCTAACTGAAATGAAAAAGATATATTGCAACTAACGCTCTGGCCCAAGAACACTGTAGTATCCCTTGATCTAAAGATCAAGGGATTGCTGCATGCCATTGCAAAACAAGCACATTTCTTTTCTATTATATGAATGTGACCACAATGTCATCCAGCATATTCTGAATGCAGGTTGATCTCGCTAGTTGATTTATTTATCACACTTTCCCACTTGTTTGTCATTTCTTCAAAGTTCTTTGACGATCTTAAACAAAATAAATATTGTTGCTTGGGTGTTTGTGTACATCATTGGCCTTTCAAGACCATCCTGTATGAAGTGTTGTAACCAATAACACAGCAGATATTTACTGCACCCGGTTATGTGGGCTATACAAATTTATATTGTTACCTTTTGTAATTCAACAAGATCTGTCCCCTAGTACCGCCCCACAGACGTAGATAAACAAGTTCTCAATCATGACGTGGCGGGACTCGGATATAATAATAATAAATAATAATACATTTAATTTAGAGGCGCCTTTCAAAACACCCAAGGTCACCTTACAGAGCATATAGTCATCATACATATTTAAAAAAAAAAACAAGACATTGTGGAAAAAATAAATAAATAAATAAATAAATAAATAAATAAATAAATAAACATAAGCAATAAGAAATAAATAAAACAAAAACAAGACAAAACAAAACAAAAAAACAATCAAAACAGTGATCAGTTAGACGTTGTGTGCGAGTTTGAACAGGTGAGTTTTGAGTTGTGACTTGAAGGTTGTAATGGTGTCTGACTGTTTTATGTGTGGGGGGAGGGAGTTCCAGAGCCTGGGTGCTGAACTGCTGAATGACCGGGCACCCATTGAAGTGAGTCGTGATGTGGGGATACATAGTAGTCCAGCAGAGGTTGAGCGGAGGGAGCGGGAGGGAGTGTATTCTTGGAGGAGGTCGCAGAGGTAACTGGGGGCTAGGTTGTGGAGAGCTTTGTAGGTGAGGAGTAGGGTTTTGTATCATATCATATGAATCATATGAATCATATGAATGATCCAATGAAAATCATGTATAGTGCTAAAAAAACTAATCTTCAGTATCATTGTGAAATGTTTCTATGGTTGTGTCTTCCTATGAGAACATTGAAGCGACTGCAGTCGGGCCCCAGGGCAAAAGGGGCCTTGATTCGACATATATTAGTGGTGGGGATGAGGTCATACCAGATATGAGAAGAGACGTCCTTGTGGGCTATGTGGAGGAGACCGTCCAGATGACTGGATACGGTATCATCCACAGGTGCACAGATCTGCAGTGTTGGCAACGCTAGGAGGGGAAGTTTCTTGTGTTGTGGTTGCGAACGTCCCTTGGGTAGAAACACGATCTCAGTCTCAACCATGGTGGTGCGTGTGAAACGTTCTGCCATTCAGTTTTTTATAGGATGAATAATGGTCAATATAAGTGTCAAAAGAAATTAAAATATGATCTGAATTAAGGTTATGTCAATGCAGTTCTCTCAAAATTCGGCCTTTTAAAAGGTATTGGAATACTTCAAATAGTCTGACTATGAATATCTTAGAAATGTGTGATTTCATTACAGATAACTCTATGGTAGTTGGCTTTATGCACCTTCAGTTCTTTATGCCCCTATGTTGCACATTGGTGCTGCTTATATACAGTCACCGGCACACATAATAACACGCTGTAGTCATGGGTTTTACAAAGGTAACATTGATAGGTTTCCCCTTCAGAGTTTCTGTTGCGTGTTCACCATTGTCCCTCTTGACTTCAAAGACAGGGCTGTTCACTCCGTATCATGTGTCAGCTATGATAAGTAACTCTGGTGTCTCAACAAATGGCATGGCTTTTAAAGAGACACAAAATGTTATGCACAATGTGTGCTCTCCTAGAGTGAATTGGTATTGATAGAATATAAAGGTTTTAGGCTATGTATATGCACTTCTTTCTGCATGGTGTTATATGCCTTCACACAGGTCGAGGATGATGCAAGTGAGT
>NC_079412.1:11827043-11842043 GCF_026213295.1 Gadus chalcogrammus
TGGTCAGGGTAAATTTACATAGAGATAAATGCAAAGGTGACTGGAAACCGAGTGAATGGGAAAATCTGTATACGTGGTATTTGCCCACATAAAGAGTTTGGGTTTAATGCTGACATGAGCACTTAATCAATCTATCCCGGTTTAAACAAATAAAAGGAATTATTTCCTTGGGAAATCATTATGGTGCTCAGCTTGAGAGAGAATAACCGCGGGCTGGGCACAACCACCTACAGCATTTTGGTGTCTCTGGCTAAAACAGCTTCTTCCTGTTCACTATTAGATCATCACAGCAGGCAACAGCATAAAGAGCTGTCCTTTCTAATTCAGGTATTAAAGCTTGACAAAGCGAACATGCTACCCCCTCTGCAACAACAGATCACTGAGTCATACTCATGTGATCCCTAAGTAGTCTTGATAAAGCAGAGTCATTTAGTGACACATCAAAAGCACACAGACCCAGACATGGAGTATAGACTTAGGTTTAGGAGATAGGGAAAACATTCTGAAGAGTTGAACAAGAGATTGCTACATCAACATACGTGGCAGAAAGGTTAATTGATTCAAACCGAGAAGTCTTGTCTGTTTTGATCTGCCAACTGGAAGTGTGGAGGAGTTTGGAATCTGTTGCCCCCTGCTACCCCTCAGTCCCCTACCCATCGGTCCCTCCAGACACAACAGTTCAATGGTCCATTCCTCCTAGCCCTTCTAATAAGTCACTTGGAAGAAAATGTGGCGGGTCAGCTGATTCCTAATCCGTTCCCTTTAACACTCTGTGCTGATCAGAAGACAGATTGATGTGTGAAACCAAATGGAAAGCCCCTGCGTGAGGTAATACAAGGATCCGCTAGACCTGAAGGTATTTTTATGTGTGCAACAGTGATAACGAAAAAACAAGCTGTGCAATAATAGCTATGTCTGCCAGACAGAAACGGAATAGTAAAACGGCAACACAAAATACACAGTTTGAATATGTATCTGGTCAACCACTACTGTGGATTCATCGACAGAAAGAGTTTTTGAAATCTGTCACCTGGCTTGGCTCGTTTTGTTCTGCAATATTTTGTAGCTCAGGACTCTCTGTGGTCCGAGATACATATAACACTGTCTCCTGGGAAAGGGCATTTGAGGGTCCTATCAAGGCCTACTCAGTGCAATTGCAACATCAGTGACATCAATGTTGTAATTTGTTTCAAATGAATGGTATTGTAGTGAATAGCAGTAAAGAAAAATGCTAGATATTTTTCAATTGTTGTTTTTGCCTGTCATAGTATTTTGCAGTCATAGTTCCGGGAAATGTGTCTCCCAGTCTTACCTGTGCTTTACCCCTTTAAATGTCAATCCTAATAGTTCCGCCCTGTTTAAAAGCATATGCCAATGCAGTACAATCAATTATATTTAAAATGGGGGATGGTCAGTATTTCAACATATATTTGCCAAGAGTTGAGTACAAATGATCATGCATCCAGAATAAATATAGATACATTCAACTGTACTGACTGATGTGTTCGTATTCAACTCTGAATGTGTTTATTATCATCATATTTTGATACAATGTGAATGTATCATAATGGCACATTTGTATTTTCTATTGTCAGGTTGAAAATGCCACCGGAGACACATTTTATATACCAAGTGTGAACATCCCCTTAGTAAAGCCATGGGAGCACAGTCGGCCCACAGTGGACAGTCGTTTTATCTTTACCAAGATTATATTCAGTCCAATATGTGGTTAACCCATTAGGAAAATCGGGCACAGAATGTAGCTGGTGCACAGTATGTGATATCTTTATGAACAGGAGATAGTAGTAAATTTGAATATTATTAAAAACTGTTTTGAATGTAAACACACGCCCATACGTATAAGCTAGAAAATATGAGAATAACATGTAAGCCGACCTCATATTAGCCTACAAATAAGAATAAAGAATGAGAAATAAGAATGTAAATAAATAACATTACAACATAGTGAATGGGTTAAAAAATGAAAACATTATTATGCGCGGTACAGTACAGTGGGTAGGCTGTATGTGTTCCCCTCCCACATGCAAGTTGTTGTATCAATTTGCCTTTCACCTGCATGCTTCCAAAGAGAGGCGGAGTCCAGCGCCTTCTCCAGATAAGCCTCAACCTGTAGACCTGTGAGGAAGGAGGCCAGCAGACAGAGGCGGTGAGAGGCAGCTACTGGAATAATTAAAACACACGCACACACCACAGTCAACTCAAGATACCATTTCATTCAGTCGAAAGAAGAAGAAACATGCTGTTCGATTAGTATTATTGACCACCTAACGTATGACCCGCCTGGACCTCGGTAGGCTGTGGAAAGGAGAATGCATGTTTAATGGGATTGAGCGCTACTCGCTGGAGCTTTCACCGGAGAAAGGAAACATTACGGGGCGAGTTGGCTAACGCAAGCTAGCTAGCAAGGTCAGTTTCTCGTTCGTTTATAAGTCGAAATTTTCCTTCACATGCAAGCTGTCAAAAACGATAACGCTGCGACTTTCGTTCTGTTCGTGTTGTTGACTAACTTCCTTTCAGTTTATTTTATTCGCCCACTTGGCAGGTCAACACCACCAGTCATGTTCGATGCCACCGCTAGCTGCTCTCCTCACTGCGTTAGCTCGTCGTCTCATATACATGGGCTGGCTGTCAATGCGAAAAGCATTACGCAGAGGCAAACATTGTGTTATTTGTCATTGCCCTGTTTTATTATTCCAGGTGTGTCAGTTCGACCGACACAGTGTCTTTGGGCGGATCTGGTCGTGGGGAGAACGGAGAGCCGTGTTGCTCAAGGCGGCAGTGTGTTGAGGAAAGTCCGCTGCCTAGAATAGAGCAGGTGCATGATCCTGTGTAGCCCGACGCACCGCCGCTCCTTCCCTCTGGGTTTCACCTTCCTTCTGCAAGGAAATCTTTCTAATCAGAACCACTGGTGATTTATTCAACGTGTCACATCGAGGGGTGTTTTGTTCTGACGGCGTATTATTTTGGGTGACGGTGGATTGTATCTAGCGAGGCCTCGTCGACGCCGAGGAGCATAGCAACAGAAGCAGCAGAATTGGGCCCGAGGAAAACAGTTATCTTTAGCCTTTTATAGAAATCCAGACGTATTGCAGTCCTTCTTTAAGATCATTTATTGAATTGTCCAAACGATTGAAAGTTGCAGCGATACTGCTGATACATATTGTTTTTTTGAATACACTATCTGTAAACCTCGGGGTCATCCTGTCCAACATAACATGGGCTCGGCGGGGCGATGGATCCCCAGTTAACTGTTGTAATATTGGCTAGTGATGGGTAATTGTTGTGACATAGCAATCGTGGTGGTGGCAAAACGCTTTGCTTTTTGGGAATACAATGTCATCTATTGATTTGCTGATAAGTTTGCCTTCGGTCTGGTTTAAAGCAGTTCCTTGTCGATATGTCCAACTAACTTCTTTTTTTTTTGTGCTTGTTTGCTATTTCGACCAAATAGTTGGACCCAAGCACTCGTATGTCCCAATATGTTGAAGGGAAAACTGACTCCGCCGCCTTTACCCCAAAGTATTTTGGCTATATAATCAAATCGAGTGTTTTTGGGGGGATGAAAGAAAACCTCCGGTTGCAAGCTTGATTCGTGGAAATATTTGTTATTCAGCTCATGCGGTATCCAGAGGCTACTGGATGAGGTACGTCAATTCAATCTCCCTCAATGCCAGTGTGATGTGTGCACAGATCCTTTTATACTGTTAAACCATAGATTATTGCTACCGAGTCGATCAATTCAGAACGGACCGTACACTGCCTTAGACAGCGGGAAAATGACCCTCGATGTGTTTGGTAGATCTGTAGACCAAAGACATTTAATAATCAAAACTAACTTTTTATATGAATTTCTATATACCCAATGTTTAACATTGTAGTCTTGCGTACGCTCAAATGGCTGTACCTCACTTATACTGAAGGCGTACTTTATTTCTGTTACAGTTCTGAAAAAAGATGACAAGACAAGACATGATCACTTTACAGCAGATGTACCCTTTCCGATCATAGCCTATTGATTCAAGTCAAAACAGGAAGAGTAGGTCTAGTACTGCTCTTGTTTGACCTTCCAGGAATAGATAACTTGGAAGGATTCGTTGTTTGTCACAGGCTTTTGTTTGAGTGTTCCTTTTGGTGTCATTTCACCTTGACGTATACGTCAACATGCCTGTGGACGTATATTTTTCAGTTTTCTTAACCTAGTTTGGCCCCAAATAGGTTCAAGTGCTTTGTTTTGATTGTGTGCCTGTTTGGAACGTGTTCTCAGAAGTTATGTCATTGGACGATGGAGACTGGAGAGTATGCACACATGGCAAAATCCCTCTGTCTCCCACTCAGTTTTGTGTTATACATTTAAATGCATATGAAAGGTGAGTGATTTGCGTTTGTCTTATTGTTTTCTACTTATTCACCTGGAATATTACATAGATGCAGGCCTTCCATTGTGCTTGCTTGGCCTTGTGTCAGAGAGATGACTTTAGAAATGTGCTTGTGCATTGGTTGGCATTCAAAATCCTCTGCGTTAGAAGAGGGTTGTGTGTATATAATGGTCCATTTAGGCAGCTGTCCACAGAATGTTAACATTTTCTGCTTCTGAATTACTTTTGATTATCTGCACCTAAAATGTATTGATATAAACGCCAACGGTATCAAACAAAGATAAGATCTGTAAGGAGTGAAGAAATTACACAAATTACAACGGTTTGATGCAACACTGTTGGATTCCCTCTTTCACAGATCAATTGCTAGAGCACTGTTGGCTCTATGATGTCCATGAACATCCTGGAAAAGGCAGAGTGTGATGGCAGTGTAGTGCGCACATCGTCAAAGTGAAGAAAAAGTGTCCATTTGCTTAATTCATAACTCATTTTGTACACAGTCCGACACCTTTTATCTAGCCCCAAACATTTACTGTGCGGCGATACTCGCGGTGGACCCTGACGGCCCCCTTTCTCATTCATCATTATATATTGTATAACGTAATCGCACTAAGAGATGACAATCAGTTAGCGGAGTATGCCTAGGAGATGAAGAAGAGATCTGATTTCGGATCAAACAGTAACTGTAATTACAGATACCTTATCGGCAATTGTACAGATTTACTGTTGATGGCTAACCAGCTTTGCTACACGTGCTATTTGTCAAAGGTGCTCCACAGCTGAAAAGTCCCACGTGTAGACGTAGAACGTCTATGTTGTTCCATTTATTGAATTACCTTTATATTCTGGTTAACCTTTTGTCAGGGAAGAACAAACTTTAGGCCACAACATGGCAATTTACACAAGCTTATAAGTGTTTTTTGTTTTTCAACCAAAAAGACAAACTTGGTTATAAGAACCTTTTCGTCTACATGCCATAAATGTAAATGTAAATGGACTGCATTTATATAGCGCTTTTCTAACCATTGGCCACTCAAAGCGCTTTACAATATTGCCTCACATTCACCATTCACGCACACATTCACGCACACATTCACACACCGACGGCGGAGTCAACCATGCAAGGCGACAGCCAGCTCGTCGGGAGCTAACAGTCAGGGTTAGGTGCCTTGCTCAAGGACACCTCGACACTCAGCTAGGAGGAGCCGGGGATCAAACCAACAACCTTCAGGTTACCAGCCAACCCGCTCTACCTCCTGAGCTACTGCCGCCCCATTAGTTAACCTTTTCCAAACATCTGAGGTTAGGGCAGCATACCAAGCTTCATGTGATGCTTGTGAATGCCCTTGCTTCCTTTATTTAGGGAAAGTAGATGGCATATGAGGAACTGGATTGGTGTTTTCAGTCACTGCATGGTTATTATTCTTTGAGCTGACGTCATGGCATAGGCATTAGAATTCCAGGCGATTTGCGGTCCTTGCTCTGCCTGTCTCTCAGTGCTACAGGATTGGGGTTGGCTGGGTCAGCACAATTAAGACTCCTAATTCCCACCCTCAGGGCACCTAATTAAAACTCAAACCAAGACAAATGACCTTTGGCGCTCCTGCCATCTCATGAGAGTCATACACTGCAACCCTTCAATTTGGGAGGGAAATAACTGGGGAATCTGCCTGTATTCTCCATCATGAAGGAAAAACCTCTGAAATGTTTGTTATTTCTGAAAGAGTGACTATTCTGCTATCGTTGGTGAATAATCCAAAATGGTGAAGTTGTGATGTGGTCAATTAAAAGGATAATCATCAAAAGGACACTGGTTGTAAACTTAAATAGCTCTTTCATTCATTAAGTCACCCTAGTTGACTCAGTAAAAAATTGTGCAGTTTCACTGTAATCATTTGTGCAAACAAAGTACGCTATTTTATTAGCATTTTATATTTTTGGCATCAGCCGTGTATGTATGTAATGTAAATCTTTCACTTTTTGTTGTAAGCATTATGTTATATTCCACATTCTCAGTGATGCTTATGTTGGCGAGTACAGGTATTGATTGTTTTGGCCTGGTTAACACTAATCTATCACTAATAGAATATCGGTAACAGATTAGGGAAAGTCGACATTTAGGTCCGAGCCATCTCCCAACCATCAGTACAAATTCAATCAATTAAAAAAAAAGAAGGTGAACACAGTATGTCCATTATGATGTTCTACGTAATCTAAAGTAGGTTTGCCCATACATCATAGGAAATCCATTTCAATCGGACTCTTTCCTTCATCCTACAGCTGATGCTTGACAACCCTGCCGTGGAACCCTCTTCATGGATCAAAACGGAGCACAGAAGAACACAAAGGCTGTGTTTCTGAGCTGATCCCGGAACGGAGGTTCTGACCCACATCCCGCTCGCCGCCAGTGCATGTTGCCTCTCCAGTTGTTCTCGGACATCTGGTTGAGAGCAGGACTACCCCTAACTATGCACTACAGACGCAAGGACCTGAGCTGTGGGATTTCCAGGAGGAGCAAGCTTCCCCCAGGCAGGACTATCCCTCTGATAATGGGCCTTCTAGTAGCCCTCGCCCAGGGCACGCTGCCGGGGGCCCAGCAGGACACGGTGGTTGAAATGATGTCCGTGGAGCTGGAGGCGTCCATGCAGTCTTTTGCACTGTCCGAGTTTCAGGCCACTCTGGCTGCGGTTGCCAAGGCACAGCCGCCGCCCGTCCAAGGACCTGCGGCAGTGACGGAGGGACTGCACGTTGGCCTCCATGACTCCTCGGCGGTCGTGGGCCAGGTGTTTCAGATGAGGGTTCCACCGCGGCCTGCCAATGGGAGCTGTAACATCCATGTGAGTATCCTTCACTAGTACGACACAGAGATACTTTAAAAACAGATGTGAAGTAGTACCATTAAATATTGTTGTTTGTCTTTGAGTGGTGTTGTTTGGACATCATGACGATTGAATGCATTAACTTTTTAGTGGCTACATTTTTTATTGTAATGAACCTCAGTTGGTTTACCCGGAATTCATAAGCTTATCATAATATATCAATGACGTTTTGAAGTCCTAATGCTTATCATGTTACCTAATTTATCTGACTCATCACTCAGTCCTTGTGTGTATTTAAAATGCCTTTTTACAGCATGGTCTTTCATCGGTTTCTTGTGTTAACCAAACTCAATGCCCCAAATCACAACTATACCAACTTCTATAGTAGTGTATCTAAATGGAATTTGCTTCTGGTTGCGTGTAGATTATATTCTAAACAGTTACCAAACAAATGGTTTGCTTAGTGGCTATTCAGCGTGACCTTTTGCTGCTGCTTCAGATCACGTAATTTGTTCTTTTAAGCATTTGTTAAAACGTACTATAGGCAAGTGCAATGGTTCCCTTTACCTGTACCTTAATGCGTTATAGAGTACATCAGTATACAATAATACATTTTACCATATAGATTTGGAGGAGTGATGTATTACTGCAGAAATTATGAGTTTACTGACTTAATGAGTGCAATAGGCTTATTTTTATGCACTTGCCAATTTACAATAGCACTGTCGACCATCATGTCATGGAAACGGTAATGCTCATGTCACTGCCAGGCTTACAGCAGTGCCAGACACATTTGATAATTAGTGGATTAATACATGTCTGCAGTCTTTTCTTTTTTCAGTGCATCTTTTTTTAACTTACTCTATTTATTTGAGGTCCATTCAACTTGTTTTAACCAGTTTTTATGTGGTAAATATATCTCGCTACCTAAATTTCACCTAAATGCTGACTTTTATATTATTGGTATTATTATTGCCTCCTTCCTATTTATATGATCAGCTACTGTCAGCAAGAATTTCAAGAAAAAAGCAGTGCATTGTAGATATTTAAAGTTCACTTCAGGTTTTTTTGGCCTAACCTAAAGTGGTACCAATTGCAAAATCAGCATCAACTAGAATATGCCTGTGCTCTGCTTTATCTGCTGCAGCTCACTGCCATGGGGAAGGAGACCTTAGCGTCCTGGCTACACTGGGACACGGAGCGCTGCGTCCTGTCTGGTATGGCTCTGGAGCAAGACAAAGGTGTTCACCACATTGCAGTCACTGGAGGGGAGCTGAATGCCAAGGTTCCAGGCCAGGTGGCGCCTCCCAGCGCCGTCTTTTCTATCGAAGTGTTCCCAGAGGAGCGGACCGACGCGGAACCGGCCCTGCTCACGCTTCAGTCTGATATCAGCGGCCTCCAGCCCTTCACCTGCGGCACAGAGGAGCACGTCACCGTCCTCACCGTCATCCTTGACGCCGATCTGACAAAGATGGCCGCTAAAGAGAGGGTGGCGCTGATGGACGTAATGAGGGAGTTCTCTCATGTGCCCCTGGAGCACATGTGGGCTGTCCCCGTGGTGAACAACCGCCTTTTTGACATGTCCGCTTTCATGGCCGGTCCGGGAAACGCAAAGAAGGTGGTGGAGAATGGGGCCTTGTTGTCATGGAAACTTGGTTGTGCGCTTGACCAGAGCAGCATTCCAAACATCAACAGTGTCCAGTCTCCAGCCAAGGACGGAAGCATGTCGGCTAAGCTAGGATATCCAGTCGTCGGTTGGCACATTGTCAACAAAAAGCCCAATGGAGTGAGACGGGTCAGAAGGCAGTTGCACAACACACCCACTCCGCTGCCCTCCTTGCTCCCCCCCACCACTCAACCGGAGCCCCCCGTTCGTGTGGTTCCCACCCCTACCTCGCCATCCATTGCCCCAGCAACAGAGATTTCCGCTCCACCTGTCCGTGGCCCTTTGCCTCTTCCAGTGAAGCCAACCAATAGGCTCCGAGATCAGATCGCCCACACACCCGTGTTGGGCCCTCCTCAACCCACCAGAGTAATAGGAACCACCAGCTCCATGCCCATCCAGCCCACTATGACCAGACCTACAATTATCGAAGCCACTGCGATACCGACCCCACCGAGCTCCACCAAAAAGCCTCGACCCGTCGCAACCAAGAAACCCAAGAAACCCAAAACCACCAGCCCAGCTCCAAGTGAGCCTAAACCCACGATACCGAAGCCCCCCAGACGTCCCACCGTCGTGTCTGTCGTTCCAGAGGAAAACCAAAGGCCGACGATCCACAACCCCATCGACGAGGTGAACGCCTGGGTCGGAACGTACTTTGAGGTCAAGATTCCGCCTGACACGTTCTACGACCGAGAAGACGGCACCACCGATAAACTGCGTCTGAGTTTGAAGAAGACCCCCAACGAAGCGGTCACTGAGTCCTCTTGGATCCAGTTCAACAGAACCATCCAGCTGCTGTACGGCCTGCCGGAGTCTGAGCACGAGGGCACCCACGAGTACTTCATGCTCGCGACCGATAAGGGTGGCGAGAGCATCATGGACGCCTTCGAGGTCCACGTCAACCGCTGGACAGCGAATGACAAACCCTCCGTGGTTTTTTCGGCGCGTTTTCACGGCGACCCGAAATCCCTTAACGACGACGTGCAGAGGAAGATTCTCCTGACAAAGAAATTGGCCTACGCTTTCGGGGACCGCAACAGCAGCACCGTGACCTTGAGAAGCATCACTAAGGGGTCCATCGTGGTCGAATGGACTAATAACAGTCTCCAGCAAAGCCCTTGTCCGAAGGACCAGATCACTGTCCTGAGCAACAAGATCTCCGATCCCCAGGGCAAGCCCAAACTACCCTTCATTAAAGCCATGGAGCCAGAATTCAAGCCCATTAACATCTCAATCCGCGGCACTAATAAATGTCAGAGCTACACGTTTGTGCCTCCGGGTGAGTTGCCGGCGCCCGTTGCCCCCACGCCCACAGACGCCTCGGGCCCGGGCCGCAGGAGCAGCGACGACGTCTACCTCCACACCGTCATCCCCGCCGTGGTGGTGGCCGCCCTGCTGCTGATCGCCGGGGTCATCGCCATGGTGTGTTACCGCAAGAAGCGCAAGGGGAAGATGACCATCGAGGAGCAGGCCACGTTCATCAAGAAGGGGGTCCCCATCATTTTTGCAGATGAATTGGATGACTCCAAGTCGCCCCCGTCCTCCAGCATTCCCCTGATCCTCCAAGAGGAAAAGCCCCCCCTCCCTCCCCCGGAGTACCCCAACATGGCGGGCCCCCACAGCACCCTGCTCCACCAGGACCTGCTGGAGGAGTACTCCATCTACCAGGACGAGGATCCCAACGCCCCGCCCTACCAGCCCCCTCCTCCCTTTACCGTCCCCATCGAGGGCAAAGGTTCTCGACCCAAGAACATGACCGCATATAGGTCTCCACCCCCCTACGTGCCCCCCTAACACTCACTGGGGATCGCGGTTTAGGATGCAGGAGCAACTTGGGGATTGCTTATTTGTACGGAAACTCTCACAAAAGTAATTTTAACATGTGCTCAAATGAGATTGCTTTGACTTTGTAGGAGCAGGCAACCATGCCCATATATGTGAACATCTTGGATAAAGACTGATTTTCTTGAATGCTGCTGACCAAGGACAAATTGAAAAGGAAAACGGTTATCCCAGCAGTCTTTTTGTCATTCTTCAGTTCTGCTACCAATTTCCTTTTTCTTTCTTTCTTATTTTTTGCCAACAAGAGTCAATTTAATCTCTGGTGTACTGTTTCTATTGTATAGAAAATAATAAACCAAGAAAGACTGCAACCTAGAGGTGTTTGGAGAAAATGTCACAATGACAACAGACTTGACTCTCCTCAGAAATGGAAATCTTTATACAAATTCAGTATCATCCTTACCTGTTTTTAAGGCCAGGTTTACTAAGAGTTTGCAGCAGTTATTTTCCAAAGGGGGAAATCTAATATACCAAATTCAAAGCATGATTACATTTTATTTACATTTTTACATTTTGATTTTTAATATTTGATCTTAACTTGTTGACTTCAAGGCTTTGCTCCCTCTTGACCATAACACCCGCAAACCTTGCAAATCTGCAAAATCTTGCTAAGTCTCGCACTTTGTGTCTTGAAGCAATGAACATTGTAACTAGAGGTGCACTAAGGACCATTTTGTTCCGTTTTTGTTTTTAACACCAACCATGACTGATAATACTTGTTACACAGTAAAAAATAAAGCATTAAATTGATCATGTCTACAGATGTAGCCTAATTTAAGTTGCATAATAAATGATGACATTTTATTTTGTACTTGCCACTT
Organism: Gadus chalcogrammus; assembly: GCF_026213295.1. Classification (NCBI taxonomy): domain Eukaryota; kingdom Metazoa; phylum Chordata; class Actinopteri; order Gadiformes; family Gadidae; genus Gadus; species Gadus chalcogrammus. The sequence goes on from NC_079412.1 coordinate 11,838,589, forward strand.
GGCCTGCCTGGGATACTGGAGGATGGGTTTCGACATTGCCATTTTCAGTACAAACATTGTGTTGTTAACACTTAACAAAGGGCCACTGAGGTGCTTAAAATGAATGGCGCAGAGGAACCCTGCAGCAACCAGGAAGAGGCGGATCTTCAGTGTCGACATCCAATGGGATCTGTGTACGTGTGTGTTCTGGGGAGGGGCATTCAGTGCTGTATAACGACTGCTCTGCCTCTATCCGCGGTACTGTGTGTTCAGTGGGCTGTGTTATCAGTGTCCGCTGAGGCACAGGGACAAGTGTATGTACATAATGGTTTGCTCGTGAAATTGGAAGACTGCATAATGTTAGTGTTTTTTTTTCCAGTATCAGTTGGGGAATGGGATGGGGCCAGGGAGAATCGTTCTATTTTTTAATCGTCTGTCTCTAGATTTATGATCACACAATCATTAAAAAAAATGAAAATTACTTTTTAGTTTGTGGAGATAATGAAAATATTTACTTGCTGGAGAAAACATTGCATCATGTTGAGAATATGATGGGGAAAGGAGTAAAAGGCAGTAATGTATACGTGAATAATGTATGTTTCATATCTTACCACATAAGAAAAAATGGTTTAAAATCTAATGTTTATACTGAGTTTTTGATACAGTCTTAAATTGTTTTATGAAAATATATTAATAAAGATGTACTACTATTTGTAAAGCCTCAAAGCCATGCCATCTTATCCTTCATTTCTGACTTTCATGTGGACTGAAGTGTAATTTTCTATAGAGGTACATTGGTCTTGTTGCACGCCCTACACACGCGCAGAAGGTCAGCATTGCTACTATTATAAGAAATGCTGTTTTAGTGTAGTGAGGAACATCATGGTTAATTGGGGACACATAATGACCCAACATTAACCGCAATTAGAAAAGGGTTTGGTAAAGTCTGGGTATATATTGTTCCAATCTTGAAGGTATTGAACAGTATGATTTTTGATGTGCTCAACCAGGCTTTAAGCAGGCATATAAAATGATCTGTCACTACCTTTCTTGAAAGGATTTCGATCATGACTTGATGGCCAGGTCTTCAATTATTTTTTTTAAACATATTTTTTATATCAAAATACCTATTCCCAAAGATGTTGACACAATATACTCAAAGAGAAACCCTACATTTTTTTAATGAACAACTAGGGCCTAGGCATCTGGTTCAAGGATGACTCCAGGTATAAACTGCATGCATGGGGATTAAACCCATAACCCCACTGGCTGAGAGTCAAACGCCCTGACCTCTGCATGACACTGCCTCCTGCCCCCATGTGATAATGGAACACACTCACTATAAAAGAGAAAAGATTGTCTCCTTTGAATGTTATCACAGCGACCTAGAGGCATGACTGAGTCCTGTATGACAAGAAGAGCTCATCTAAGGTGTCAGAGATGAAAACCCTGACTCACTATGTCCCCCCCCGTCCTCATTAATAACACACTGGGACTGAAGGTTAATGTATGAGATAAGAACATCAAATATGGATGACATCCATGAAAACCTTTACTGAACTGACCTTTCAGGCATTTATGTTTTTTAAGGTCCGCTTTATGATTTTCGGTGCTCCTGTTTCGTCGGCTTACCAGAACCGGGCCAAAGAGTAACACAAAGAAACATTGAGAAACCACTACCAATTTGTTATGTTGCCATAGTGCAAAGCACAAGTAATTCATTGGCTAAAAAGTTTTAATTTGCAAGCGAGTCTACTGTCGCTCGCAAATTATTAATTTTTAGATTTGATATATGGGTGGAAGAGTAATCAGATCTGCCTAGAAAGACTGCACGAGCCTTACTCATAATATTTTTAACTGAGCTGATGATGGCTGCAAAGTCATAACAAACTCCAATTAATCACATGGAAATGTGAGGCCAGTCTCTCTTGTTTTAAATGGTATGGTAATTATCTCAGTTACTCTATGCTTGCACTGTCAAATTATTTTAAAGCTATGTATGCCGCCCTGAGATTGTGGAGGCTGTCACTGATTTTTGAATGGGTGGTAATTAGCATTACAGGTACGAGATATGCGGTACAGTTGGCTGCATATAAAGTTCTCAATCTGCTGTCCAGCTTTGCCACAGTGACGCTCAATTCAAACTCAAAGCCCAAGGGACATAGCATCGGCCTATACACATTTCCTAATTCCTTTTTTTTACTGAGTTCTCATAATGGGCATGCCATTTCTACTGGGATCCCTCATAGTTAATAACCACCATTCTATAGGTATTCATAAAACCAACTCTATTTATATACATGCTAAATCCTAACCCCTGCTCTGTATCTATAAGTATAAACCATAACCTCTGACCTATTGCAAACGCAACAAGATTATCCTTTCACAATCTTAAGCCTTATCATCTTGTCTTGATATATGAATGTGTTTTTCAATTCATCCGCAGTCAAAGTTAATAGGCTGTATTATAACATATAATCGATTTATAATATTACCCTTATTAGTTATATGTTTTTTTTTTTTAATAATTCATGTTGAAGATATGCAAAAATCCGGACTTTCTGCTCCTACTCGTGACCACAGTGCCACCGTGTGGTACCCCAATGCAAAAAAACTCATCCGGAATGGCATGATCTTGGTAGATAGGACCCTGACGCACGTATTCAATGTAGTAAAATGTAGACTTGTTTATATCTTTTTACGAATAACTTTACGAACACGAGAATTACTGACGACGGAGAGGGGATGCGATCGTAGAAATGTAAGTGACGGTAGATGGCAGAAGGCTGCTGGTTATTTCAGTGCACTTGTTACGTTAGTGACGATAGATGGCAGTATAGCGTCACGACACGGGTATCATCGAGATGTTACGTTATGAGATATAAATGGCTTCCGAGGAACGCAGTTTATTAGACAATACATGGTGCCAATACAGGAATGAGTGAAAAAATATATGTGCCATGAAATTATCCTTACGTAACCCCCTTCGTGTTCACGTGTGTCTGTGGCACCCTCATGATGAGTCACACTTATAATTAGAAAGTGTAATGACTTAAAACAACTTTACGATCCCCCCCTCCCATCCCCCAATCGCCCACCCCCATAATTCAGTCACAGACGAAGAAATTGAGCGCTAATTGCAATTTGCCATTATCTCTATTATACATTGGCTCCAATCCAAAGGCTTCAATAGGCTACTGGTATTTATTTTTGGAAGAAGAGCAGGGGGACCCATTGGCAGAGTTGACAAAGTAGGCCTATTCAGAGAAGGTGGGAGTATATAACATTGGAGAATTGAAAGTGATCTGCCTAACTGCAGTGCTTTTTCTGGGCGATCACACAAAGATGTGGCCCCATGTAAACCCTTCTTGGCCAAGCCTTCGGTTGACACACAGTGACATGTTTTGTAGTCTGAACGCCTGAGCCGTGAATAACAAATTTGGCTTGACCGCAATGTTTTAGCTATATCATGTCTT
>NC_079412.1:11847043-11864543 GCF_026213295.1 Gadus chalcogrammus
CTGGCAGAGGCAATTAATTATTGAGGGAGAGGCTCGTCTTAATTGGGCATAAGTGGAATTTTTCCTGGCTGTGTACAAGAGAGAAATGACAGACTGTACGCACGGAAAGTAAAGACCATCTGGTCCCGTAGGAGCGGAGAGGGAGCCAGACAAATGGAAGGAGAAACAAGAGAGAGGGATGGATGCCATCACTCTGTTTTCATTGCCGCTCAGGTTCACAACACACACCCATGCACACACACACCTGCTCGCACGCATAACACACACACAAATACTGTATACAGTTCATATATACTAGACATATACATTCATCCACAGACACGTAGACACACAAGCATACAGATATAGGGAGAGAGAGAGGGATAGAGATAGGGAGCAAGAGAGGGGGTGGGAGAGAGAGAGATAGAGCAAGAGTGGGGACGAGAGAGAGGGAGAGAGAGAGAGAGAGAGAGAGAGAGAGAGAGAGAGAGATAGAGAGAGAGGAGAGGAGAGAGAGAGAGAGAGAGAGAGAGAGAGAGAGAGAGAGAGAGAGAGAGAGAGAGAGAGATAGTGAGAAAGATACAAAGAGAGGAGAGAAAGAGAGAGAACGAGGGAGACCCAAACAGAGAGATCAACACAGAGGGAAACAAACAATGAGACAGAGAGAAAGACACACACACACACACACACACACACACACACACTCAAGGACAGAGACAGAAAATGGGATAGAGAGACACACAAACACACACACACAATGATGCAACTAAAGAGCAAAATCATGGCGGACATCCTCTCCCCTTCTGTCATGATGGTCACATGTTGTGTGCATGACAGCCTTGCTCAGCGGGGCTTGCTAACGGGCCAGTCATAGGTAAATGCCCACAGTACACAACTGCCTACACCCCCCCATCCTATAAACAAAACGGATTCATGAGGACTAATTATCCATCAGGGCCAACCTCTTACTCAGATTTGCACTTCTTAAAGTCATACAGACACGCACGTGTGCGTTTAAAGGATGATGAATGTCACATTCTATCTTGTTTAATTGTATAAAATATAACAAAATGGTTTCATCACATCTTAATCATAATCTGCCAGACATCACAACATATTTGCATGATTGTGCTGATATAGTTTTTCCACATCATTTATAATCAGGCACAATTTACCCAATGCAACTCTTTATAAAACAAACATGCTAACAGACACAGGGTTCAATATACAACATATTAAAGCCATATTGTAGGAGGAAAAAGGTTGTATTCCGGTACGTAATAAAGAAATAACCCACAGATTAAAGCTTCAGCTCATTATCATTTTCCCGATTTATTTTTTTATTTTTTGTTTACATCAAATTGAACAGACATACATTGGCACATGCAATGTGAATACTCTGTGGTGCTTTCATAACCAACCAAAGCCAATTGAACAAATACTGTATATCTATTTGTGTCTTCAAACATGAAAAATACTCTCAAATATTTACAAAAAATTGTATATACAGTGCCCATTGCTTTGACATAAAACCTTTTGGTTAATAGGACTAATTCAAAGGACCCAACCGGCGTAGCTTCGATGTAAAGACATTATGTTAGCATCCCACTGGTCATTAACAGAGTTTGTGTGCATCTCTGTATAGATAGCATTGTCTTCCTTTTTTTGTTCGATCATAACAGGCTCCCTTCACTGCTATAGTATTACTGTGTATTAAAAACTGTGGGGAAAACTCTCAGGCAGTCAAAAGTGGTTGAGGCGTAGGTAATCCATCATCACTGAAACATGTTTGGCTGGTGATGTTTACTAAATTACTGCAGCAACTCTCCTCTACGAGGGACTGAAACCAGCGCGTCCGATGCATAATGTTCAGCTCTCTACCGTCTTAATTTGCATTCCCTCGGCTAAAAAATATTCCATTGGATGTTCAAATTAAATCAAATTTAAAAAAAACTTCATGGAGCCACAGCCATAGACGGTACAAGAATATGTTTTTTTCCATATAATCTCAACAACAACGCCAGTGGGTAGAGTTTTGTTTAAGGCATGCTCAGAAATTCTCAATCCATACAGCTATGCATTTTACAATGCCGATATATCAATATTACACCGGAAAGGTCATTTAAAGTCTTTTTTTTTTTTTGGATAAAAATGAAAATGGCAGGGCTCACTATTGACGTTGTTTAATCATCGTTAAACCATCGTAAAGAAAGAAGCACAAGGAGAGAAAAAAGTCAATAATACAAAACATAAAATTGGATAATGGGAGGTCGCCATGGGAGGATATGGCTTTAATGACCATTAGACAGAAACGATGTGCGGATCCGATCCGTGCTTCCGGTCCGTTGTCCCTGTGTGTGTGGTCGACACTTACAACCACAGACCACGGAACAAACACCGGCATCAGGAGGCAGGGTCTCCCCTGGTCCCGAACACAGAGGGATGGGGGGGGGGGGGGTGGGGGGGCACACAGCTGTCAATATCCAAAACCAAAACAGTCTGGTTCTGCCGGTCAAACTTAATAACACAAACACAGCGGGCCTACGGCTGTGTGCCGACCGCTGTCCGGGCGGGCCCCCTCCCGGGTTAGGATGGGGATGGTATGCTCTCGGCGGTCCTACGCGGGCGTAGGGCCGCTAGTGCAGAGGGAGTGCCTCCTTCGTTCTTTCCTTAGTTCCTTTTCTTCCCCCCCTGCAGGGCCCTTCCCCGCAGCTGGCCAGTCCGCCGGCGGGCCGCCGCGGGTCAATGAGGAGGAACGCAGGCTGGGCTTCAGATCCTGAGGTTGTTGTAGCTCACATAGGTTTTCTTGGTGGCTTGACCTGAGGAGAGCGTAGGGATGAGAGAGAGAGAGAGAGAGAGAGAGAGAGAGAGAGAGAGAGAGAGAGAGAGAGAGAGAGAGAGAGAGAGAGAGAGAGAGAGAGAGAGAGAGAGAGAGAGAGAGGTTTAATGAGCGCAGTTCTGCAATCTACTTAAGCCCGGGTGCAGGGCATCAAAGCAGGCATCATCTGCTGGTTGTGTCAGTGTGCATACTGTATAAGGAGCTCACTGCCCCCAGCTGTGTGTGTGAGCAGCAACAACATTCTCCTGACTGGTTTATTACCTTCGCTTACCTCCCCCTCCTGCCGTCATACCCACACACACAAAACAAACAGATATAACATTACATGTCATCATAAATTGTCAAGCACGCACGCACGCATGCATGCGTAAGCACACAAATGATCCCACCCACGCACACACTCACATGTGCACACAAATAAACACACACCGACACAAACACATAAATACACACATACACCGGCACACTTGCGCATACATACACACAAACAAACAAACACACACACACACACACACACATACCTTTCCTCTCCTTGCCAAGCTTTGTCTTGCTATTTTTAGATGTAAACTGTAGTGATAACAACCCACAAACACCTCACGAGTAGGCATAAGTGGGAACAAATGCTATGGCACGCAATGTGATCCCAGCCTGGATCGCCATGGAAACGTAAGAAATCATGTGTCTGTGTGTGGGTGCGAGGACGGGTGCATCTGTGTGCGTATCTGTGTCCATTCCTCCCCTGTCTCGTAGGGAACCAGAAGGTCGCCTTTTCCTGCGTGCAGAAGCAGCACTGCTGTAAATTCTCCAGCTATTGCTTTAACGTTGCCATGGCGACGGACTCCCATGGGCTATGCAATTAAAGTTCTACCACTTCTTTACAGCCTCATTTTGTAGTCTGAGACCGACAGGAATTAAACGTAGAAGTACCTCGCGTTTTCTGTTCCAGTTAACAAAAAAATAATTTTCCTTCAAAACTGGAGGACGAAATATACCACATTTGGATCCAGCCTTTTGCAACATTTATTTATATTTATTGAGCACGATAACCATTTATTAAAGGAGTCCTTCCAGCAAACCAATTAAATCCTGGAAAAGTGGCGGAAGACATAGTCATAATTACTAGAGGGACATCAAAGCGTCCATTGACAGTATCTCTGCGACTCCAACGTTGAACCCTGCCTTGTCAGAAAGCCATAATCATCACCGTATTAGGCCACATCAACACTCCACCCAGCTCACTGAGGCTCTTCAAACCATAAATCATCGGGCTCTGTGGGGTACAGCGGGGGCCGGACGGACCCTGACAGAGAGAGACAGAGCCAGAGAGAAAGAGAGAGAGAAACAGAGAGAGACAGAGAGGGATATGGGAAGGATGCGAGAAGTAGGTGGAAAGAGAGAGGGTGAAAGAGAAAGAGGAGAAGAGAGAAGGAGGGGTAGAGGGGGGGGGGGGGGAGGGAGGGAGGGAGGTGTTTTCTGCTGTGACGTTCACAGGAGTGGACGGACAGTCTCCAGGGGACGACGGAGCTACTGTTCAGGTTTCGGGCCGGCCATGCACATAAATCCTCCATTAATAAATGTCACTTTCACTGTCTCTAAGATAGAAGGGCAATAGGAGCTGGGGAGGTGGGAGAGAGGGAGAGAGAGAGAGAGAGAGAGAGAGAGAGAGAGAGAGAGAGAGAGAGAGAGAGAGAGAGAGAGAGAGAGAGAGAGAGAGAGAGAGAGAGAGAGAGAGAGAGGGGGACATAGACAGAGAGGGAGTAAGCAAGGGAGTAAGAAAGAGAGAGGGAGAGAGAGGGAGAGGAAGACAGAGGAAGAGAGAGGGGGAGAGAGAGAGTGTTCGGGGACATGCTGGTGAGGTGAGAAGACGTTTGTGCGAGGGTGGAGGGGGACAGGAGGTGATGACGCGGCGCAACTCTTTTGGTGCGGTCACTCGAGTGAGCGAGGGGTGGGTGGGCGGGGGGGCGGGGGAGGCAGGGCCTTTAGGGCCATGCGTGCCCTGCCTCGGGACATGGGACGCGCTGCTGAGACAGCTGTTCAGGCTCGCCCTCTGTGAAGCGGCTGCCGGCTGAGTAATGTTTTGTGCGACCAGCGTTGGGGTGTGGAGGCGTGGGGTGGGGGGTAGGGAGGGGGAGTCGGGTCCCCAGACGAAGCATCCGACATCAGCTCCACTTTTAGTCTTTTTTTTTGTGCTGTGTGTGTGATTATGCAATCACGACAATGTGGAAATGTGTTTTGCATGGACAGACACACAGGCACACACACACGCACACAGACCGACAAACACAAGCACACACACACACTCATGCATACACACACATCTGCAGATATCCAAACACAAACACACACACACAAACCACACACACACACACACTGACAAACCCACACACTCACAAACACACACAAACAGACACGCACACACACACACACACACAAACACACACACACACACACACACACACTCACAAACACACACAAACACACACACACACACACAAACACACACGCATACACACAGACACACACACACACACACACGCATACACACAGACACACACACACACACATCCGCAGATATCCAGACACAAACACACACACACAAACACACACATACAATGAAGGGGTAATAAAAAAAGAATACACACACACAAACACAAACATACAAACACACACACACACACACACACACACACACACACACACACACACACACACACACACACACACACACACACACACACACACACACACACACACACACACACACACACACACACACCACACACACACACACACACAAAAAGGCCGGCTGTGACAGATGAGGGAGTGTGGTGTGTGGGGGAATGAAAGCCCGGCATCGACAGGTTATAATTCAGAGACACCGTAGACGGCCAAGCACCTGTTGCAGTGCCGATGGTGTCATGTGAGGTGGAGCAGAACAGGCTTTGTGGGATAGCGATTGAGGGATTTGCATGAGACGTCAATCTTCCCTGACAAGTTTATGAGCCCAGGGCTGCCATGGCAACAAGGGGGGCGAAAATCAGAGCGATGCTATTCCTGCTCCTTAAAAAAAAAACGTCTATCTCTCCTGGTTGCTCATCTCACACAGGCAGGAGCTAGGCTAGGCTAGGCTAGGCTAGGCTAAGCACCCGTGGTCTGTGTTAGCGAGGTGGTCTCCCACAACCTCGCAGTAATACCCCGTTATTATCTTTGCTAACAGGATCAGGCCTACAGTGGCTGAGTGACGGCAACACGCCGGCGTAGAGACCAGATTATCTCCTTCCCCTTCAGACACAATGGCTCGCCTGATGGGACACCTCCCTCTGGGTCTCTGCTATTGATCCGGGGTAAAGGTCCTCACCGCGTGTATCGACGAAGAGAAAAAACATAATCAAAGTTCCTGCTCCTCCTACCACAGCGCGGGACCGCCTGACGGGAAATACCACTCCCATAATCCTAATGCATGGAGAAGAAAATCTAATTCCACCAACGATTAGAAACAGAGCTCATACAATACTGCACAGAGTCATACAGAGGAATAAATATATGGATGAGGAGGGCCTCAGACGAGGAAGGGTTTCCAAGTGGCTCCACTGCTGGCCTTGAGGCATGTTAACTCTCCCGTTCCCACTGTAAGTACTCTCTGATCGCACGGTGACGTGATCACAAAATAATTAATGACAAAACGAACACTGCGGCTAAAGCGCTCTCGTGTATCATCTTGGCCCGGGCTGAATCAATAACTTTGTTAACAGCTACTATGTAATGGATAAAGAAGGATACAGGCCGCGTGTGTGTGCGTGAGTGTGTGTGAGTTTGTGAGTGTAATTGGTTCAGCTAGGACTACGTTAAGCGGTGGGAGACGTACTCATGGGGTCGGCGGGCTGGCTCTCACACAGCTCCGTCTTGGCCTCGCCGTTGGGCCGCTCGCTGGGCTTCGTGTTGAGGCGGGAGGACATGGTCGCCGCGGTGACCACCGCCTTGAAGCTGCGCTTCCTCTTCTGCACGTTGAGCTCCGGGTGCAGCAGGATCACGTACACCTTGGGCATGTAGAGCATGCCCAGCGCGACCGAGGCACTGAGGTTCATGGAGATGGTCAGCGTGGTGGTCTGGATGTACAGCTGGAGGGGGGAGCACACAGGGGAGGGGGAGAGAGGGGGGAGCGGTGAGAGGATTCACACACAGGATGGACACCACGCCCATGTTTGTGCCTGTATTGGAAGTGTGTGAGAGTTTGTAGAGAAACAGAATGCATCATGGGAGCTTTTTGTTGCCAATACTCCTGTCATGTCGAGAGGGCTCCAGAGAGTTCTAGTGCTTTGGAATCCTAAACAATCGTAAATATAGCGTCAAGTAGGCTGATTAAATAGTTGTTTTTCCGCGAGAAGCACTGTGGCAGGTTTCAAAACAGAAATTTCAGAAATTAACCATCGAAACAATGACCGAAAAACACTGCTACCACCATAATAACGCACCAATCTCCAATGCTTCCAAACTATGACGAGACATTGTGATATCCGAGCCCTATCGTGGTGTAGTTTGCTGCATTGCAGTGATGTGCGTACCTGTATTGTACTGAATTATATTTGATAGTATCTATATCTGTATTGTGTCCCAAATGATATGGCACTGCATTGTATCGGCATGGTAGTGAATGGTATCCGTATCTGTATTGTATTAAGGGATATGTCCCTTGCTAGATTTGCAACAAAGAACAGAGCCGACCAGACTGCAGCATTGCAACAGTAGATCTGGGTAAATATAACCATGTGTGAAGGCAAACCATTTATTGCAGCCAATTAAAGCACTCATATCACCACTGGGATGGGCCTTATGGCAGTCATAACCACTTAACAATATCCATGCAACCGGCCAAAAGAGATATTAGATCGTCACCAATCCTTTTGCCAACACAAAAGCCCAAACAATAGGCTATATCTGTGGACGTTTTCTTGTTGTTTCTTAAACCACATATCCAGCCACAGTTAGGAATGTCCCTAAAATCAGACAAATGCCAACAGGAGATAATTTAACCGTCTCCCAATTTGCTCTGGGCGTTCTGGGGAGTTGGAGCGGTTGTAGATGAGGGGGAGGGGAGGAGCAGAGCAGTCATGCACGGCAAGAAATAATCCAATAGCGTTTATTAAACTCTGACCTGGAGCTAAACTGGGCTTGGTCGGAGAGAGAGAGAGAGAGAGAGAGAGAGAGAGATGGTCATTCGTATTAATGATGCTAGCATCGCTGGAATCTTCTGAACCTCTTCGCATGGCCTCCTTTTTTTTATCCCATCGCTCGCGCTAGGTCAACTCTAGGTTGGACCGATACACCGGACGTGATACACTAAGGGCGGCTTGATATACCGCCCCTTGTCAGGGAGTCGTTTGTCTTTTGATATCGTCCCGTTACCTTGTGCTTAGTGTTACTGTGCGCATCAGCTGTTTGAGGTTTTGGGCACCGAGTGATTGCGGGGAGGGTACACTCTGTACCGACGACGTGGAGCTCCCCCACGCAGCTCGCGCCCACAAAGGGAAAGAGACGGGCTGAGGATTAGGAACAAGGCTCGCGGTATTCTTAAATACGGTCAAAAGCTTTGTGGCACAGTGGGGTGTTTCGAGTGTTGCCTCTGAGAGGTTTGCGCGCTGTGATAAGTGGTTTCAAAATCATTCACAAGACTGTCATTCATGAGAGCCACATTTTCATAAGTGCTTTTCTCCCCCAGCACACACACCCCGCCCCCACTCCTCCCCCTCCTGAATTTTCTTTTTTAATTTTTAATGGTCGAAATGTGAAAAATCATTTGGTTTTGGCATAATTGGCTCTTTTTTCGTGGAATCTTTGAAAGACAAGGTTCTTTTTTTTCCATCCATTTTAGTGTGTTTGTGCAGGAGGCTCTTGTTAGGGCTCAAGGGTCTCTGGAAGAGCCCAGCGGCTTGTGGTTACAGTATAAAGAGCACATCAAGTCTCTCCTCCAATGATCCATCCCACTTGAAAACACCAACTGCCACTTAACTGCTCTTTGCTCATCCAAAGTAACCATCGGCCACGAGCGCATGCAATCGCGAGCGTAGTAACCACTAAGACCATGAAATGCTCAGTGTGTTGGCCCCCGAAAGAAGGAAAATGTCACCATTAGCATATCGTTTTCGTTGGGTAATATCACCGCCAGTGGTATTCATTTCTGTTACAGAGCTATTTGTGTGCGTCATCCTCGCTTTGTTTTCTGATCTCCGTTGCTCTTTCAGATACTCAATTTAATATACGCACTACAGACAAGCCTGTAATGCTCTCTCTCTCTCTGCAATTCTGCATCGTTATCTCTCTCTGTCTGTCTCTGTGTATTTCCCTTTCTCTGAAGAGCAACATCAGAGGGTGAGATCTGATGCGCCATGCAGCATTAATATCTTTATGAATCTCATGGTGCTTGCTTGTACCTTGCAACAACTTTGCAATCGCCGCCTACAAATTAGAAGCATAGAAGCATTGGAAAGTTATTTTATGCAATTAATTGTGAGATAATTTGTTATTATTGGATGACATTGTGTTGTTTGAAACTGCCACAGTCATTTTCATTCCAGATGACACAAACGAGGGTTTTCCCCAGCCTAAGATACAGTATATTTACGTTGATTTTGAGCTCTCTTGATTCCTCTCATTATTGTGGAGTATCGCCAACAAACAATCCCATGATGCATCCTGATGTACAAGCCCTAGCTGCTCTCACTGAACATCTCTCTCTCTCTCGCTCTGTGTACGTCGGTGTAAAAAGAGGAGAATAGTGCCTGCTTCAGGTAGTGCCTTTACTTCAGGTCTGTGATTGGACAGGTGCCCCCCGCTGATCAGAGGTTCCAAAGCAGTGCATGCTCTGTCATTTCTAATCAGCGGTGAAGACTCCGCCCAGCGTCTGCGGCGATGGCTAGTTTGGTAATGGGGTAAGCTGTCTGGTAGTTTCTATGGCAACCCGACCACGGGTTTGGCTTGAGTGTTTTTGCGCGTAGCTTTGATCAGCGCTTCATGAGATTCTGACTGTGTGATGCCTCTATACGCGCCGCGGCGACAACGGGGACCCCATTGCGAGTGATTTATTGACGGTGTGCTGCTTAACTTAATGCAGGTGTACTGTAGGTTGAGCGAGAGGCACTAATTGAACAGACGTGAAAAAAACAACCTGCCACCAGAAAAGCAGCCATACACGTGAAATCCACACACAATGAGGAAGCACACTCGTTTTCAGGGTGCTTTGGTTTTTTCTAGGTAGGAGTTTGTCCCACATTCTCAGGCCTCTTCGTTTCAAGTTTGTTTTGGTTTGTCACGCAACATTTATTATTAATTGTTGTTTCTTTAACATAAATAAATCCATGATATAACAAGGGCTCGGCAACTCTTTTCTATTTATAGCTCCGGTCATGATTTATTAATGACCTCATCAACTCCTAAACGATCACTTGTGAATTTTGCATTTCATCGGCAGGACAAATGGCACTATCAAGGCCACAACACATGCCGGGCGTTCTTTATATACTAAACAGATAACACCCACTGGGAAAAAACAGTGCACGGGAGGACAATTTAAACAGCACTATAAGAGAGCTGTGAGTGTGGACGATAAGGGACGAAGGTAAGGGATGATTCGAATGCATGCCGCCTCTTTAGAGCCCGAGAGAGCAGGCTTATCGTCTACCTGAAGCGCTCTTGTTGTTTAGGGTGGCCTACTTTCTAGTGTACTGCTCATTGTCATGAATAACCATGGCTGGCCCATTGTCGCTCAGCCCCACGCAACACTGACAGAGCAGGGCCGTCTTGCGCCTAAATGGCGGGATAATGAGACAAAGGGGACAATAACCATTGACAATAATCACATTATTATAGCACTATAAAAGCAGAATATAGGTTCGTCTTATTCACTTGGGGACAGTTGAGGCTGCGGACCGCCCTGCGGACAATTTAATATACCTGTGATTGTGAATTCTTCTTTATGAGGTATTTTGGCGACATTCCCAGTTTATGCAATCTCCTGAACGTTGTATATATTTTTTCACATGGTAATGGCGGTCGTATTCAAAATATCTCCCATCTCAACAAAAATGTCATAACTAATTGAAATTCACCAGCAGCAGCTTGGAATACGATTGGTAAAAAATATATTTTTGGGCTAATTTAAATTTTAATGAGGAAATGTAATACATGACACGTAAGCCTTGAAAATACAACCTGGCAGGCTTGACTGCTACCGAGAAGTTCCTGTCGGAAGTAGTATCTGTATATGTAATTTATAGAGCTGTCAAGCGATTAAAATATTTAATCATGATTAATCACATTAATGTCATAGTTAACTCTAATTAATCGCAAATTATTTTTCTATGCTAAATATCCCTTGATTTTTTTTATAAAATAATTGCGTTAATCGCGCGATAAAAAATTTAACGCCGTTAAATTTGGTTTGCGTTAACGCCGTTAATAACGCGTTTAACTGACAGCTCTAGTAATTTAACAACAGCATAAGTGCTTTTAGACACAAACTGAAACTTTTTGTACTAATTTAAGTTATTTTCTCCTCTTTCTTCAATATTCTTCAAAATAACTCTTGCATCTACCTTCCACTCCTAACAACTTCCTGTCCCTTGGGTGGCCAGTGTTTCCATTCTTTTGTTGCCTTGCCTTGCCAACACTACTGTTTGTTTTATTCCGGTCATTTATATTAAGTACTTCAATTCTGTTCTCTGTCTAACACGCTGTACGGCAATTCTTTATAGAGTACTATAACCATAATTGTGCGTTATGCAATTTCTATGGTTGTGGTTTTATCAGCAATCATCTTTTTGGTTTCAATCCAGGTATGTTTCTTTATAGTGTACATCAGATGCATCATGGGATTTTGTTCATATTGAGAGGGCTCAAGAGAGTTGTAGTACTGTAAAATCCTTAATAGATGTTAATATACAGTAAGTAGGCTAATGAGAACTTTATTTGGCCTGGTCTCACATGAGAAGACATTGTTGCTGTTTTTAACTACCACACAGTTTCAAACACAAAAATGTCACACATAATGACAAATAATTTCAAGATTAATTAAAACCAACATAAAAACTAACAATGCTCCTATGCTACCAAAATGGGGGCGGCCATTTAGATGTACAAGCCTGATAAACAATGAATCATTTGAATTACAAGCTTGTTTAATCTCCCTGTGTGTTTGTGTTTGTATGTGTATGCGTGTGTACAGTATGTGTGTGCTTGTGTGTGGGGGCTGGTGGTGGGATTCATTCATCTTAGTGTGTTTTCAGGTTTCTTTGTTGTTGTTATTTCTTTGGTTCGACTCACAATGGTTCTCAAATAATAGAGCTCAGCCATAGGGGCAAGACCAAACAAGACAAATGTAAATAATGAAGGAACATAGACACACACCTATGAACACACACACGCAAACACACACACACATACACACGCACACACACACACAGACCCCCCCCCCACACACACACACAAACAAAACAAAAGATAGAGACAAACAAACACACACACACACACACACACACACACACACACACACACACACACACACACACAGACACAGACACAGACACACACACACACACACACACACACACACACACACACACACACACACACACACACACACACACACACACACACAGTATTTTATATTAATGTCCGGATAGATATTGGAGCGCAAAGGGAAACACTGTGCTGCATTTGTCTTTCTCCTTCACCCGGGAGAGCCTAGACGTCCACAGAACGCTTACAATCTCGCTTCTGGCCTCAAGTGAAATAAATTAACTCCTATACTGTGCTGCGAGGCATGCACGCAATCCCTACTATAGCATCCCATGTGACGCCTGCAGCTCTTTAGCTGCTACAAAGGCAGGGAGCAAGGTTACACGGCCCAGGCTCGCCCTCTGTACTGTACCACTGCAGCAGGTGAATGAGTGTGTGTCAGAGTGTGCGCGCGTGCGTGTTTTGTCTGCGCGCGTATGCATGCGTGACGTATGGGCGCGCGTGTGAAGGGAGTTAACAGCATAGAGGAGAAGATAAACACATTAGCAACTCGCTAGCTGCCGCGAGTAACATAATGAACTCCTAATCGCTGCTGAGGGTGTAATTCATCTATGAAATCAGCAGCAAATTGAGACGGGGAGAATCAGTTTGCGATCCATCTCATGCGCTAGCCTGGCAGGAAGGATATTGAACGGCGCGCCTCTCGAAAGGTTAGGAGTAACACTTTCCTGTCTGCGTCGATATTCTGTCAGCAGAAAGCCTACCAAAGCGTGGTCATGTCATGTGTATACCTTGGGCGGTGCGATGCGAGGAGGCAGCCGGGCATCGCACGCACAACGCCCATGAGCACAAAGGAACCACGGCAGGGCCAGCGTCGAGGATGACATGGGTGTGCCTGCGTACGTGCGTGCCAGCAAGCGTGTGTGCCGTGTTTGTGCGTGTGTGTGTGTGTATGTATGTGTGTGTTTGTGTGTGAGCGTATGTGTGTGTGTGTGTGTGTGTGTGTGTGTTTGTGTGTGTGTGTGTGTCTGTGCGTGTGTATATGAGTGTCTCGGAGAGGGTTGTCAGGCTGCCTCGCTCTCAATCACGTCCATCGTCTCAAGTGGATCCTCCTTGCTTGGATCCTGTCGCCAAGGGACTGAATTCCCCCCTCCCCCCTTTTACTCCACCCCATCTGAGTGCTTTTCCTCCTTCTCCTTTCTCCAACTCCTCCCAATCTTCCTCCTCCTGTGCCTTCCCCAGAATGAGACGTAATCATATCTCTGTTCATTGTGGTGCCGGAGCTAAGAGCTACGATAACATGCTGCCTTCATGCACCCGCAATCCAGAGTCAACCTCGGGTATCTTGCACGCATTGTGGTGCATCCAATTCAATCCTCCTCCCTGTTTGAATCCCCCCTTCCTTTTCCTTGGTCATTTCTGTAGTCCCCTTGACTTAATTATTTTGCAACGTGTTTCAGCCATGTGCATTTAAATTGAAAAGAATTCGAAAGTCGAAAGACGTCCTTGACTCAAACCTTTCTTTGTTTGCCTGCAGTGTCTAATGCATAATAATAATAATGATGTGTGCCTCCGCTACACGTCTAGTGTGCTTGAGGAAATCAAAGGGAAACAAAAAGGAGAGAGAAGAGGCAGACTAAATGAGAAAGAGGGGGTGAGGTGAGGGGGAGGGGGGGACAGGATAGAGGAGGGGGAGATGGAGATGAGGAAGAGAAAATGAGGAAAACAGGAGAGGGAGAAGAGAAGGGGGAACAGGAGAAAGTAGGAGAGGGAGAACAGGAGAGAGAAGGAACAGTAGAAGGAGAACAGGATAAGGAGAACAGGATAAGGAGAACAGGAGTAGGAGAACAGGAGAAGGAGAACAGGAGAGAAGAGACAAGAGAAGGGGAACAGGAGAGAAGGAACAGGAGGGAAGGCACAGGAGAGAGAGACAGAAAAGTAGAACAGGAGAGAGACCACATGAGAGAGACCACAGGAGAGAGACCACGGTAGGGTAACCCTTGAATCACCTTCTCGGCCGACTGCGCCGTGCCGAAGAAGATGGGGATGAAGGCGAGCCACACGATGCAGGTGGTGTACATGGTGAAGCCGATGGGCTTGGCCTCGTTGAAGTCCTCGGGCACGTCCCGGGTCTTGATGGCGTACACGGTGCAGGTGACCATCAGCAGGATGCTGTAGCCCAGCGAGCAGATGATCTGCAGGTCCGTGATGTCGCACTTGAGGATGCCGCGCGCCAGCAAGGGGTTGACCGTCTTCTGCTCGTCGTAGTCCACGATGGTGTTGGGCGGGTCCACGGCGAACCACACCAGCACGCCCAGCAGCTGCACGCAGATCAGGCTGGCGGTGATGGCGATCTGCGAGGTGGGGCTGATGAAGCGCGGCGCCGTCACCGTCTGCTTGCCCTGCTCAAAGATGCGGTAGATGCGGTTGGTCTTGGTGAGCAGCGCCGCGTAGCTGATGCACATGCCCAGGCCCAGGAAGATGCGGCGGAAGGCGCACACGCCCGCGTCGGGCTTGCCGATCATCAGGAAGGTGATGATGTAGCACAGGAAGATGCCCGTCAGCAGCACGTAGCTGAGCTCGCGGCCCGAGGCGCGCACGATGGGCGTGTCGTTGTGCCGCAGGAAGGTGGCCATGACGAAGATGGTGGCGATGATGCCCAGCATGGCCAGGAAGACGGGGATGACGGCCCAGGGGGAGCTCCACTCCAGCTTGACGATGGGGATGGGCTGGCAGGCGGTGCGGTTGGGGTTGGGCCGCATGTTGTAGGCGCACAGGCGGCACGAGGTCTCGTCGTACTGGTACTGGTAGCCGTCGCAGAGCTCACAGTGCCAGCAGCAGGGCATGCCCTTCACACGCTTCTTCCTCTCGCCCGTCTTGCAGGGCAGGCTGCACACCGAGACGGGCACCTCGTCCTCGGAGTCCCCGGGCCACTGGAGCTCCTCCACCTGGGGGTCATCGGCAGCGGGAGAGAGAGGGTCCACCCAGGGAGAGAGAGGGAGAGAGGGAGAGAGGGAGAGAGGGAGTGGGAGAGGGAGAGAGAGAGAGAGAGAGAGAGAGAGAGAGAGAGAGAGAGAGAGAGAGAGAGAGAGAGAGAGAGTGATAGAGAAAAAGAGAGGAGAGAGAGAGAGGGGTAGGGAGTTCTTTGTGATTAAACGGTTAAAGACGAGGATGAGGACACAACACTAAGTCAGCATGAATATTAAATAGATGTTAGTTCCTGATACAGCATGAATGAAGCATGCATTGCAAGTTACACATTTGTTAGGTATGTCATTGATATTTATCACCAGGTCTTTGCAATGCTGTTAATAACCTGAAAAAAATCGTTACATTGATTTAATAGAGGAAGAGTTATCAATAAGATTTTCATAAAGACATATTCTCTTTAAATCAGCGATTTAAATTCATGAAATAAGTCAAATAAAAAACAAAGACAAACGATTTGACATACGCTATACCATCTCAATAAATGATGAACTCTAGAGCATAAAATGCGGGTTACAGAGAGTAGAATATCATTTTATGTCTCATGATCAATTATTTAGGGTTCTACCGTGTATGAATTTCGATGCACTCTCAAAGTCCCTTATCATATATGATAAGGACACACTACAAGGGAGAAGCCATAGCCTGCATTATTGAAGAAACAACGCATGGAGCCTGGAATATAGTTGACACAAGTCAGTAATTGATATCGGTAATCTCGGAGCAGTCATTCATTTTTATGCACCCTGATTGATACTTCAAGAATTCCTTCATTCAATGAAACACTTGGTAGAAAATGAGAACATCTCTATAATTGAAGCAGCTGGTATATTGTTAAAACAAGAAACAACAGAACCCATATTTCTCTGAGTTGAAATACTCAAGTCACACAGGGACACCCACTTGTGTGTGTGTGTGTGTTTGGAGGGGGGGGGGCGGGGGGTGACACCTATATGACAAACGGTTTGTCCGAGGGCGTGGAGGTGCAATTTGTTATTCGGACAATGACTGGTGCTCTCTGGAAAGCCTCCTGATTACACACCATGTGTGTGGAAAGTAATGAGACCAACAGCGCTGTTACCATGGAGACCCAAAACTCAAGATCTGTCATGTGGCCACTGTCGTTTTTAATCCTGTTTTGTCAGTTGCTTACTCTGCATTTCATATATTTTATTTAATTAATTGGAAAGCTAACATTTGTGAACAAAGCAATAGTGACGTTTCTTTTTTTTTCAAGAGCAATTGTATAGCTTCCATATATCATCGTTATCAATTATGTCCGCCGTTCACCCCGTGTTAGCTGGGTTAAATCGTTTGAGAAAAATGTTTTCTTTGCTGAGATAGACACATTAATAATGTAATCCCCATGTAACATCGCAGGAAAAAATAACAGATTCCGTTAACATCTTGTTAATGGAATCTGTAATGTTTCGGTGACAAGATGTCCAAAGGCAGCTAGTTGTGTCCCCCTTCAGACGTATGACCTTCATACATATATTTGCATACCCTCAGCTGGAGCGAGTCCACCCATTGGCCGACCACCTTGTACTCGGGGTTAGTGTTGTTGGTCGTCTGGAACTGGAACAGGTCGTAGCGACCCGGGGCATCTCCGTTCTTGTTAAACATGACAAAAGTGCCCGCGCTGCCTGTAGAAGAAGCATTAATAATGCTGGTTAAAATGCACAACCATGCAACAATACTGTTGTGTTTCATGTAGAAGTAGCGTGATTATGTAGGCTAGTAAAGATGACACGATGCGTTGGGTCTCTGACCTAAATCCACTGTGCTTAATCAAAATGTGCAGCGGCGAGGGTTTGTAGCCGGGCGGAGCGAGTTATGGCCGACGAAGATAGCTCCCTTCCTCACCTGCTGCCTATGTATCAAGCTTACGCAAGAGGGCCCAGCGAGGAGCACAATGACGACGGGGCGCTAAGGCAAGCACAACATCATTAGATGCGTCTGTCTGGTGCAGTGAGAGACCTCAGCAGCTGTGCGTTCTCCACATCTGCGGCCCTAATGACATAAGATACCGATGTTCGCGATCGACGTGCAGATCAACGGGACAAAGGTTTGCACGTTCCAAAGAAAGGGCGCAAAGAAAGAAGAAGGGGGATGGAATTGGGTCACAGGGAGTCGCATCTGGCCATTGTTGTTCTGCAGCCAATCTTAAGCACTGCCAAGCAG